>NW_027422649.1:74815-102315 GCF_048934315.1 Petromyzon marinus
CTCACTCACTCCACTCACCTCACCACTCCACTCACCCACTCACTCACCACTCACTCACCATTCACTCACTCACCACTCACTCACTCACCACTCACTCACCACTCACTCACTCACCCACTCACTCACTCACTCACCCACTCACTCACCCACTCACTCACTCACTCACCCACTCACTCACTCACTCACCCCACTCACTCACTCACCCCACTCACTCACTCACTCACCACTCACTCACTCACTCACCCACCACTCACTCACTCACTCCACTCACCTCACTCACTCACCCACTCACTCACTCACTCACCACTCACTCACTCACTCACCCACTCACTCACTCACTCACCCACTCACTCACTCACTCACCCACTCACTCACCACTCACTCCCCCCACTCACTCACACCACTCACCACTCACTCACCACTCACTCACCCACTCACTCACCCACTCACCCACCACTCACTCACTCACCACTCACTCACCACTCACACACTCACCACTCACTCACCACTCACTCACCCACTCACCCACTCACCCACTCACTCACTCACTCACCCACTCACCACTCACTCACTCACCCACTCACTCACTCACCACTCACTCACTCACCACTCACTCACCCACACTCACTCACTCACTCACCACTCACTCACCCACTCACTCACTCACCCACTCACTCACCACTCACTCACTCACCACTCACCCACTCACTCACCACTCACTCACCACTCACTCACCACTCACTCACCACTCACTCACCCACTCACCCACCCACTCACTCACCACTCACTCACCACTCACTCACCACTCACTCACTCACCACTCACTCACCACTCACTCACCACTCACTCACCTCACTCACTCACCACTCACTCACTCACCACTCACCCACTCACCACTCACTCACCCACTCACCACTACTCACTCACCCACTCACTCACCACTCACTCACCACTCACTCACCACTCACTCACCCACTCACTCACCCACTCACTCACCACTCACTCACCCACTCACTCACCACTCACTCACCCACTCACTCACCACTCAACTACCACTCACCCACTCACTCACCACTCACTCACCACTCACTCACCACTCACTCACCCACTCACTCACACTCACCCACTCACTCACCACTCACTCACCCACTCACTCACCCACCCACCCACTCACCACTCACTCACCACTCACTCACCCACCCACTCACCACTCACTCACCACTCACTCACCACTCACTCACCACTCACTCCCACTCACTCACCACTCACTCACCCACTCACCCACTCACTCACTCACTCACCACTCACTCACCACTCACCCACTCACTCACCACTCACTCACCACTCACCCACTCACTCACCACTCACCCCACTCACCACTCACACCACTCACCACTCACTCACCCACTCACTCACCACTCACTCACCACTCACTCACCACTCACCCACTCACTCACCACTCACTCACTCACTCCACCCACTCACTCACTCACCACTCACCCACTCACTCACCACTCACTCACCACTCACCCACTCACTCACCACTCACTCACTCACCCATCACTCACCACTCCACTCACCACTCACCCACTCACTCCCCACTCACTCACTCACCCACTCACTCACTCACTCACCCACTCACTCACTCACCCACTCACTCACTCACTCACCCACCCACTCACTCACCACTTACCCACTCACTCACTCACTCACCACTCACTCACTCACTCACCACTCACTCACCACTCACTCACCACTCACTCACCACTCACTCACCACCCACTCACCACTCACTCACCCACTCACTCACCACTCACTCACCACTCACTCACTCACTCACCACTCACTCACTCACTCACCACTCACTCACCACTCACTCACCACTCACTCACCACTCACTCACTCACCACTCACTCACTCACCACTCACTCACTCACCACTCACTCACTCACTCACCCACTCACTCACTCACCCACTCACTCACTCACACTCACTCACTCACTCACCACTCACTCACCACTCACTCACCACTCACTCACTCACCACTCACTCACTCACCACTCACTCACTCACTCACCACTCACTCACCACTCACTCACCACTCACTCACTCACCACTCACCTGTTTGCGAAGGTCTGCTAGCTCATCCAATCTGCGTCTGTAAGACTCCACTGTCGCCTCCAGACGGGATACTCGGTCCACAGAGTGTCTACAGAGACACACAGAGACACACAGAGACACACAGAGACACAGAGACTCACACAGAGACTCACACAGAGACTCACACAGAGACACACACAGAGACACACACAGACACACAGAGACACACAGAGACACAGAGACTCACACAGAGACTCACACAGAGACACACACAGAGACTCACACAGAGACACACACAGAGACTCACACAGAGACACACACAGAGACTCACACAGAGACACACACAGAGACACACACAGAGACACACAGACACACACAGAGACACACACAGAGACACAGAGAGACACACAGAGACTCACAGAGAGACTCACACAGAGAGACACACAGATACACACACAGAGACTCACACAGAGACACACACAGAGACTCACACAGAGACACACACAGAGACACACACAGAGACACAGAGAGACACACAGAGACTCACACAGAGACACACAGAGACTCACACAGAGACTCACACAGAGACTCACACAGAGACACACAGAGACTCACACAGAGACACACACAGAGACTCACACACAGAGACACACAGAGACACACACAGAGACACACAGAGACACACACAGAGACACACACAGAGACACACACAGAGACACACACAGATACACACACAGAGACTCACACAGAGACTCACACACAGAGACACACACAGAGACACACAGAGACTCACACAGAGACACTCACAGAGACACACACAGAGACACACAGAGACACACACAGAGACACACAGAGACTCACACAGAGACACACACAGAGACACACACAGAGACACACACAGAGACACACACAGAGACACAGAGAGACACACAGAGACTCACACAGAGACTCACACAGAGACTCACAGAGACACACACAGAGACACACAGAGACACACACAGTGAGACACACACAGAGACACACACAGAGACTCACACACAGAGACACAGAGACTCACACAGAGACACACACAGAGACACACACAGAGACTCACACAGAGACACACACAGAGACACACAGAGACACACACAGAGACACACACAGAGACACACAGAGACACACAGAGACACACACAGACACACACAGAGACACACACAGAGACACACACAGAGACACACAGAGACACACACAGAGACTCACACAGAGACACACACAGAGACTCACACACAGAGACACACACAGAGACTCACACAGAGACACACACAGAGACACACAGAGACACAGAGACACACACAGAGACTCACACAGAGACACACACAGAGACACACAGAGACACACACAGAGACACAGAGACACACAGACACACAGAGACACACAGAGACTCACACAGAGACACACACAGAGACACACACAGAGACACACAGAGACACACAGAGAGACACACAGAGACTCACACACAGAGACACAGATAGACACACAGAGACACACACAGAGACTCACACAGAGACACACAGAGAGACTCACACACAGAGACACACAGAGACACACAGAGACACTCACAGAGACACACAGAGAGACACACACAGAGACTCACACAGAGACTCACACAGAGACTCACACACAGAGACACACACAGAGACACACACACAGAGACTCACACAGAGACACACACAGAGACACACAGAGACAAACACAAAGACTCACACAGAGACACACACAGAGACACACAGAGAGACACACAGAGACACACAGAGACACACACAGAGACACACACAGAGACACACACAGAGACACACACAGAGAGACACACAGAGACACACAGAGACACACACAGAGACACACACAGAGACTCACACAGAGACACACACAGAGACTCACACATAGACTCACACAGAGACACACACAGAGACACACAGAAACACACACAGAGACACTCACAGAGACACTCACAGAGACACACACAGAGACACACACAGAGACACACAGAGACATACACAGAGACACACAGAGACACACACAGAGACGCACACAGAGACACACACAGAGACTCACACACAGAGACACACACAGGGACACACACAGAGACTCACACAGAGACTCACACAGAGACACACACAGAGACACACAGAGACACACAGAGAGACTCACACAGAGACACACACAGAGACACACACAGAGACACACACAGAGACACACACACAGAGACACACACAGAGACACTCACAGAGACACACACAGAGACACACACAGAGACACACACAGAGACCCACACAGAGACTCACATAGAGACACACAGAGACACACACAGAGACACTCACAGAGACACACACAGAGACACACACAGAGACACACACACAGAGACACACACAGAGACTCACACAGAGACACACACAGAGACACACACAGAGACACACACAGAGACACACACAGAGACTCACAAAGACACACAGAGACACACAGAGACACACACACACAGACACACACACAGAGACACACACAGAGACACACAGAGACTCACACAGAGACACACAGAGACACACAGAGACACACACAGAGACTCACACACAGAGACACAGATAGACACACACAGAGACACACAGAGACTCACACAGAGACACACACAGAGACACACACAGAGAGACACACAGAGACACAGAGACACACACAGAGACACACACAGAGACTCACACAGAGACTCACACAGAGACACACACAGAGACTCACACATAGACTCACACAGAGACACACACAGAGACACACAGAAACACACACAGAGACACTCACAGAGACACTCACAGAGACACACACAGAGACACACAGAGAGACTCACACAGAGACACACACAGAGACACACACAGAGACACACACACAGAGACACACACAGAGACACTCACAGAGACACACACAGAGACACACACAGAGACACACACAGAGACCCACACAGAGACTCACATAGAGACACACAGAGACACACACAGAGACACTCACAGAGACACACACAGAGACACACACAGAGACACACACACAGAGACACACACAGAGACTCACACAGAGACACACAGAGACACACACAGAGACACACACAGAGACACACACAGAGACTCACAAAGACACACAGAGACACACAGAGACACACACACACAGACACACACACAGAGACACACACAGAGACACACAGAGACTCACACAGAGACACACAGAGACACACAGAGACACACACAGAGACTCACACACAGAGACACAGATAGACACACACAGAGACACACAGAGACTCACACAGAGACACACACAGAGACACACACAGAGACACACAGAGACTCACACAGAGACACACACAGACTCACACAGAGACACACACAGACACACACAGAGACACAGATAGACACACACAGAGACACACAGAGACTCACACAGAGACACACATAGACACACACAGAGACACACATAGACACTCACAGAGACACACACAGAGACACACACAGAGACACACAGAGACACACACAGACACACACAGAGACTCACACAGAGACACACACAGAGACACACATAGAGACACACATAGAGACACACATAGACACACACAGAGACACACACAGACAGAGACACACAGAGACACACAGAGACACACACAGAGACTCACACAGAGACACACAGAGACTCACACAGAGACACACACAGAGACACACACAGAGACACACACAGAGACACACACACACACACAGTGACACACACAGAGACACACACAGAGACACACAGAGACACACACAGAGACTCACACACAGAGACACACACAGAGACACACACAGAGACTCACACAGAGACACACAGAGACACAGAGACACACACAGAGACACACACAGAGACACACACAGAGACACACAGAGACACACAGAGACACACACACAGAGACACACACAGAGACTCGCACAGAGACACACAGAGACACACACAGAGACTCACACAGAGACACATACAGAGACTCACACAGAGACACACACAGAGACTCACACAGAGACACACACAGAGACACACACAGAGACACAAAAAGAGACACACACAGAGACACACAGAGACACACACAGAGACACACACACAGAGACACACACAGAGACACACACACAGAGACACTCACAGAGACACACACAGAGACACACAGAGACACACACAGAGACACACACAGAGACTCACACAGAGACACACACAGACACACACAGAGACACACATAGACACACACAGAGACACACATAGACACACACAGAGACACACATAGACACACACAGAGACACACACAGACACACACAGAGACACACAGAGAGACACACACAGAGACACACAGAGACTCACACAGAGACACACATAGACACACACAGAGACACACATAGACACACACAGAGACTCACACAGAGACACACACAGAGACACACATAGAGACACACATAGACACACACAGAGACACACACAGAGACACACAGAGACACACACAGAGACACACAGAGACACACAGAGACACACACAGATACACACACAGAGACACACAGAGACTCACACAGAGACACACACAGAGACACACATAGAGACACACATAGACACACACAGAGACACACACAGACACACACAGAGACACACACAGAGACACACAGAGACACACACAGAGACACACACAGACACACACAGAGATACACAGAGACACTCACAGAGACACACACAGAGACACACACACAGAGACACACACAGAGACACACAGAGACACACAGAGACTCACACAGAGACACACAGAGACTCACACAGAGACTCACAGAGACACACACAGAGACTCACAGAGACACACAGAGACACACAGAGACACACACAGATACACACACACAGACACACACAGAGACACACAGAGACTCACACAGAGACACACACAGAGACACACATAGAGACACACATAGACACACACAGAGACACACACAGACACACACACACATAGGGTGAGTGAGTGACTGAGTGAGCGAGTGAGCGAGTGACTAAGTGACTGAGTGGCTGAGCGTGCGAGTGAGTGACTGAGTGACTAAGCTAGCTGGTGAGCTGGTGAGCTGGTGAGCCGTTGAGCTGGTGAGCTGGTGAGCTGGTGAGTTGGTGAGCTGGTGAGCTGGTGAGCTAGTGAGCCGGTGAGCTGGTGAGCTGGTGAGCTGGTGAGCTGGTGAGCTGGTGAGCTGGTGAGCTGGTGAGCTAGTGAGCCGGTGAGCTGGTGAGCTGGTGAGCTGGTGAGCTGGTGAGCTGGTGAGCTGGTGAGTTGGTGAGCTGGTGAGCTGGTGAGCTGGTGAGCTAGTGAGCTGGTGAGCTGGCTGGTGAGCTGGTGAGTTGGTGAGCTGGTGAGCTGGTGAGCTGGTGAGCTGGCTGGTGAGCTGGTGACTGACTGAGCTGGTGAGCTGGTGAGTTGGTGAGCTGGTGAGTTGGTGAGCTGGTGAGTTGGTGAGCTGGTGAGTTGGTGAGCTGGTGAGCTGGTGAGCTGGTGAGCTGGTGAGCTGGTGAGCTGGTGAGTTGGTGAGCTGGTGAGCTGGTGAGCTGGTGAGCTGGTGAGTTGGTGAGCTGGTGAGCTGGTGAGCTAGTGAGCCGGTGAGCTGGTGAGCTGGTGAGCTGGTGAGCTGGTGAGCTGGTGAGTTGGTGAGCTGGTGAGCTGGTGAGCTAGTGAGCCGGTGAGCTGGTGAGCTGGTGAGCTGGTGAGCTGGTGAGCTGGTGAGTTGGTGAGCTGGTGAGCTGGTGAGCTGGTGAGCTAGTGAGCTGGTGAGCTGGCTGGTGAGCTGGTGAGTTGGTGAGCTGGTGAGCTGGTGAGCTGGTGAGCTGGCTGGTGAGCTGGTGACTGACTGAGCTGGTGAGCTGGTGAGTTGGTGAGCTGGTGAGTTGGTGAGCTGGTGAGTTGGTGAGCTGGTGAGTTGGTGAGCTGGTGAGCTGGTGAGCTGGTGAGCTGGTGAGTTGGTGAGCTGGTGAGTTGGTGAGCTGGTGAGTTGGTGAGCTGGTGAGCTGGTGAGTTGGTGAGCTGGTGAGCTGGTGAGCTGGTGAGTTGGTGAGCTGGTGAGCTGGTGAGTTGGTGAGCTGGTGAGCTGGTGAGTTGGTGAGCTGGTGAGCTGGTGAGTTGGTGAGTTGGTGAGTTGGTGAGCTGGCTGGTGAGCTGGTGAGCTGGTGAGTTGGTGAGCTGGTGAGCTGGTGAGCTGGTGAGCCGGTGAGCTGGTGAGCTGTCTGGTGAGCTGGTGAGCTGGTGAGCTGGTGAGCTGGTGAGCTGGTGAGCTGGTGAGTTGGTGAGCTGGTGAGTTGGTGAGCTGGTGAGTTCGTGAGTTGGTGAGCTGGTGAGCTGGTGAGTTGGTGAGCTGGTGAGCTGGTGAGCTGGTGAGTTGGTGAGCTGGTGAGCTGGTGAGTTGGTGAGCTGGTGAGTTGGTGAGCTGGTGAGCTGGTGAGCTGGTGAGTTGGTGAGTTGGTGAGCTGGTGAGTTGGTGAGTTGGTGAGCTGGTGAGCTGGTGAGTTGGTGAGTTGGTGAGCTGGTGAGCTGGTGAGTTGGTGAGCTGGTGAGCTGGTGAGTTGGTGAGCTGGTGAGCTGGTGAGCTGGTGAGCTGGTGAGTTGGTGAGCTGGTGAGCTGGCTGGTGAGCTGGCTGGTGAGTTGGTGAGCTGGTGAGCTGGTGAGTTGGTGAGCTGGTGAGCTGGTGAGCTGGTGAGCTGGTGAGTTGGTGAGCTGGTGAGCTGGTGAGCTGGTGAGCTGGTGAGTTGGTGAGTTGGTGAGTTGGTGAGCTGGTGAGTTGGTGAGTTGGTGAGCTGGTGAGTTGGTGAGCTGGTGAGTTGGTGAGTTGGTGAGTTGGTGAGCTGGTGAGCTGGTGAGCTGGTGAGCTGGTGAGCTGGTGAGCTGGTGAGCTGGTGAGCTGGTGAGTTGGTGAGCTGGTGAGCTGGTGAGCCGGTGAGCTGGTGAGCTGGTGAGCTGGTGAGTTGGTGAGCTGGTGAGCTGGTGAGCCGGTGAGCTGGTGAGCTGGTGAGCTAGTGAGCTGGTGAGCTGGTGAGCTGGTGAGCTGGTGAGCTAGTGCGCCGTTGAGCTGGTGAGCTGGTGAGCTGGTGAGCTGGTGAGTTGGTGAGCTGGTGAGCTGGTGAGCTGGTGAGCTGGTGAGCCGTTGAGCTGGTAAGCTGGTGAGCCGGTGAGCTAGTGAGCCGTTGAGCTGGTGAGCTGGCTGGTGAGTTGGTGAGTTGGTGAGCTGGCTGGTGAGTTGGTGAGCTGGTGAGTTGGTGAGCTGGTGAACTGGTGAGCTGGTGAGTTGGTGAGTTGGTGAGTTGGTGAGTTGGTGAGCTGGCTGGTGAGTTGGTGAGCTGGTGAGTTGGTGAGCTGGTGAGTTGGTGAGCTGGTGAGTTGGTGAGCTGGTGAGCTGGTGAGTTGGTGAGCTGGTGAACTGGTGAGCTGGTGAGTTGGTGAGTTGGTGAGTTGGTGAGCTGGCTGGTGAGCTGGTAAGTTGGTGAGTTGGTGAGCTGGTGAGCTGGTGAGCTGGCTGGTGAGCTGGTGAGTTGGTGAGCTGGTGAGTTGGTGAGTTGGTGAGCTGGTGAGCTGGTGAGTTGGTGAGCTGGCTGGTGAGCTGGTGAGTTGGTGAGCTGGTGAGCTGGTGAGTTGGTGAGCTGGTGAGCTGGTGAGCTGGTGAGTTGGTGAGTTGGTGAGCTGGTGAGCTGGTGAGCTGGTGAGCTGGCTGGTGAGCTGGTGAGTTGGTGAGCTGGCTGGTGAGTTGGTGAGCTGGTGAGCTGGTGAGCTGGTGAGTTGGTGAGTTGGTGAGCTGGTGAGTTGGTGAGTTGGTGAGTTGGTGAGCTGGTGAGTTGGTGAGCTGGTGAGTTGGCTGGTGAGCTGGCTGGTGAGTTGGTGAGCTGGCTGGTGAGTTGGTGAGCTGGTGAGTTGGTGAGCTGGTGAGTTGGTGAGCTGGTGAGTTGGTGAGCTGGTGAGCTGGTGAGCTGGTGAGTTGGTGAGCTGGCTGGTGAGCCGGTGAGCTGGTGAGTTGGTGAGTTGGTGAGCTGGTGAGTTGGTGAGCTGGCTGGTGAGCCAGTGAGCTGGTGAGCTGGTGAGTTGGTGAGCTGGTGAGTTGGTGAGCTGGCTGGTGAGCCGGTGAGCTGGTGAGTTGGTGAGCTGGTGAGCTGGTGAGCTGGTGAGTTGGTGAGTTGGTGAGCTGGTGAGCTGGTGAGTTGGTGAGTTGGTGAGCTGGTGAGCTGGTGAGCTGGTGAGTTGGTGAGCTGGTGAGCTGGTGAGTTGGTGAGCTGGTGAGTTGGTGAGCTGGTGAGTTGGTGAGCTGGTGAGCTGGCTGGTGAGCCGGTGAGCTGGTGAGTTGGTGAGTTGGTGAGCTGGTGAGCTGGTGAGCTGGTGAGCTGGTGAGCTGGTGAGTTGGTGAGCTGGTGAGCTGGTGAGCTGGTGAGTTGGTGAGTTGGTGAGCTGGTGAGCTGGTGAGCTGGTGAGCTGGTGAGCTAGTGAGCCGTTGAGCTGGTGAGCTGGTGAGCTGGTGAGTTGGTGAGCTGGTGAGCTGGTGAGCTGGTGAGCTGGTGAGTTGGTGAGCTGGTGAGCTGGTGAGCTGGTGAGCTGGTGAGTTGGTGAGCTGGCTGGTGAGCTGGTGAGCTGGTGAGCCGGTGAGCTGGTGAGCTGGTGAGCTGGTGAGTTGGTGAGCTGGTGAGTTGGTGAGCTGGTGAGTTGGTGAGCTGGTGAGCTGGTGAGCTGGTGAGTTGGTGAGCTGGTGAGTTGGTGAGTTGGTGAGCTGGTGAGCTGGTGAGCCGGTGAGCTGGTGAGCTGGTGAGCTGGTGAGCTGGTGAGCTGGTGAGCTGGTGAGCTGGTGAGCTGGCTGGTGAGCTGGTGAGCTGGTGAGTTGGTGAGCTGGTGAGCTGGTGAGCTGGTGAGCTGGTGAGCTGGTGAGCTGGTGAGCTGGTGAGCTGGTGAGTTGGTGAGCTGGCTGGTGAGCTGGTGAGCTGGTGAGTTGGTGAGTTGGTGAGCTGGTGAGCTGGTGAGCTGGCTGGTGAGCTGGCGAGTTGGTGAGTTGGTGAGCTGGTGAGCTGGTGAGCTAGTGAGCTGGTGAGCTGGTGAGCTGGTTGGTGAGCTGGTGAGCTAGTGAGCTGGTGAGCTGGTGAGCTGGTTGGTGAGCTGGTGAGCTGGTGAGCTGGTGAGCTGGTTGGTGAGCTGGTGAGCTGGTGAGCTGGTTGGTGAGCTGGTGAGCTGGTTGGTGAGCTGGTTGGTGAGCTGGTGAGTTGGTGAGCTGGTGAGTTGGTGAGCTGGTGAGCTGGTGAGTTGGTGAGCTGGTGAGCTGGTGAGCTGGTGAGTTGGTGAGCTGGTGAGCTGGTGAGCTGGTGAGTTGGTGAGCTGGTGAGCTGGTGAGCTGGTGAGCTGGTGAGCTGGTGAGCTGGTTGGTGAGCTGGTGAGCTGGTGAGCTGGTGAGCTGGTGAGCTGGTGAGCTGGTGAGCTGGTTGGTGAGCTGGTGAGCTGGTGAGCTGGTGAGCTGGTGAGCTGGTGAGTTGGTGAGCTGGTGAGCTGGTGAGCCGGTGAGCTGGTGAGCTGGTGAGCTGGTGAGCTGGTGAGCTGGTGAGTTGGTGAGCTGGTGAGCTGGTGAGCTGGTGAGCTGGTGAGTTGGTGAGCTGGCTGGTGAGTTGGTGAGCTGGTGAGCTGGTGAGCTGGTGAGTTGGTGAGTTGGTGAGCTGGTGAGTTGGTGAGCTGGTGAGCTGGCTGGTGAGCTGGTGAGTTGGTGAGCTGGTGAGCTGGTGAGTTGGTGAGTTGGTGAGCTGGTGAGCTGGTGAGCTGGTGAGTTGGTGAGCTGGTGAGCTGGTGAGCTGACTGGTGAGCTGGTGAGCCGGTGAGCTGGTGAGCTAGTGAGCTGGTGAGTTGGTGAGCTGGTGAGCTGGTGAGCTGGTGAGCTGGTGAGCTGGTGAGCTGTCTGGTGAGCTGGTGAGCTGGTGAGCTGGTGAGCTAGTGAGCTGGTGAGCTGGTGAGCTGGCTGGTGAGCTGGTGAGTTGGTGAGCTGGTGAGCTGGTGAGCTGGTGAGCTGGTAAGCTGGTGAGCTGGCTGGTGAGTTGGTGAGTTGGTGAGCTGGTGAGTTGGTGAGCTGGCTGGTGAGTTGGTGAGCTGGTGAGCTGGTGAGCTGGTGAGCTGGTGAGCTGGTGAGCTGGTGAGCTGGTGAGTTGGTGAGTTGGTGCGTTGGTGAGCTGGTGAGCTGGTGAGTTGGTGAGCTGGCTGGTGAGTTGGTGAGCTGGTGAGCTGGTGAGTTGGTGAGTTGGTGAGCTGGTGAGCTGGTGAGTTGGTGAGCTGGTGAGTTGGTGAGTTGGTGAGCTGGTGAGTTGGTGAGCTGGCTGGTGAGCTGGTGAGTTGGTGAGTTGGTGAGCTGGTGAGTTGGTGAGCTGGCTGGTGAGCTGGTGAGCTGGTGAGTTGGTGAGCTGGTGAGTTGGTGAGCTGGTGAGCTAGTGAGCTGGTGAGCTGGCTGGTGAGTTGGTGAGTTGGTGAGCTGGTGAGTTGGTGAGCTGGTGAGCTGGCTGGTGAGTTGGTGAGCTGGTGAGCTGGTGAGCTGGTGAGCTGGTGAGCTGGTGAGTTGGTGAGCTGGTGAGTTGGTGAGCTGTCTGGTGAGCTGGTGAGCTGGTGAGTTGGTGAGCTGGTGAGTTGGTGAGCTGGTGAGCTGGTGAGCTGGTGAGCTGGCTGGTGAGTTGGTGAGTTGGTGAGCTGGTGAGCTGGTGAGCTGTCTGGTGAGTTGGTGAGTTGGTGAGCTGGTGAGCTGGTGAGTTGGCTGGTGAGCTGGTGAGTTGGTGAGGTGGTGAGCTGGTGAGTTGGTGAGTTGGTGAGCTGGTGAGCTGGTGAGGTGGTGAGTTGGTGAGTTGGTGAGCTGGTGAGCTGGTGAGCTGGTGAGTTGGTGAGCTGGTGAGTTGGTGAGCTGGTGAGCTGGTGAGTTGGTGAGCTGTCTGGTGAGCTGGTGAGTTGGTGAGCTGGTGAGCTGGTGAGCTGGTGAGTTGGTGAGCTGGTGAGCTGGTGAGCTGGTGAGCTGGTGAGTTGGTGAGCTGGTGAGTTGGTGAGCTGGTGATCTGGTGAGCTGGCTGGTGAGTTGGTGAGCTGGTGAGTTGGTGAGCTGGTGAGCTGGTGAGTTGGTGAGCTGGTGAGTTGGTGAGCTGGTGAGCTGGTGAGCTGGCTGGTGAGTTGGTGAGCTGGTGAGTTGGTGAGTTGGTGAGCTGGTGAGCCGGTGAGCCGGTGAGCTGGTGAGCTGGTGAGCTGGTGAGTTGGTGAGTTGGTGAGCTGGTGAGCTGGTGAGCTGGCTGGTGAGCTGGTGAGCTGGTGAGCCGGTGAGTTGGTGAGCTGGTGAGCTGGTGAGCTGGTGAGTTGGTGAGTTGGTGAGTTGGTGAGCTGGTGAGTTGGTGAGTTGGTGAGTTGGTGAGCTGGTGAGTTGGTGAGTTGGTGAGCTGGTGAGTTGGTGAGCTGGTGAGTTGGTGAGCTGGTGAGTTGGTGAGCTGGTGAGCTGGTGAGTTGGTGAGCTGGTGAGCTGGTGAGCTGGTGAGCTGGTGAGTTGGTGAGCTGAGCTGGTGAGCTGGTGAGTTGGTGAGCTGGTGAGCTGGTGAGCTGGTGAGCCGGTGAGCTGGTGAGCTGGTGAGCTGGTGACTGACTGAGCTGGTGAGCTGGTGAGCTGGTGAGCTGGTGAGCTGGTGAGCTGGTGAGCTGGTGAGCCGGTGAGCCGGTGAGCTGTCTGGTGAGCTGGTGAGCTGGTGAGTTGGTGAGCTGGTGAGCTGGTGAGCTGGTGAGCTGTCTGGTGAGCTGGTGAGCTGGTGAGTTGGTGAGCTGGTGAGCTGGTGAGCTGGTGAGCTGGTGAGCTGGTGAGTTGGTGAGCTGTCTGGTGAGCTGGTGAGCTGGTGAGCTGGTGAGCTGGTGAGCTGTCTGGTGATCTGGTGAGTTGGTGAGCTGGTGAGCTGGTGAGTTGGTGAGCTGGTGAGTTGGTGAGTTGGTGAGCTGGTGAGTTGGTGATCTGGTGAGCTGGTGAGTTGGTGAGCTGGTGAGTTGGTGAGTTGGTGAGCTGGTGAGTTGGTGAGCTGGCTGGTGAGCTGGTGAGCTGGTGAGCTGGTGAGCTGGTGATCTGGTGATCTGGTGAGTTGGTGAGCTGGTGAGCTGGTGAGCTGGTGATCTGGTGAGTTGGTGAGCTGGCTGGTGAGTTGGTGAGTTGGTGAGCTGGTGAGTTGGTGAGTTGGTGAGCTGGTGAGCTGGTGAGTTGGTGAGTTGGTGAGCTGGTGAGCTGGTGAGTTGGTGAGTTGGTGAGCTGGCTGGTGAGCTGGTGAGTTGGTGAGCTGGTGAGTTGGTGAGTTGGTGAGCTGGCTGGTGAGCTGGTGAGTTGGTGAGCTGGTGAGTTGGTGAGCTGGTGAGCTGTCTGGTGAGCTGGTGAGCTGGTGAGCTGGTGAGCTGGTGAGTTGGTGAGCTGGCTGGTGAGCTGTCCCCGCCTCACCGCAGGACGTCCACCTCGTCCTGCAGGCCCTGAGCCGACTGGGCCATGGCTGAGAGCTCCTCCTGCCTGGCCGCCATCACAAGCAGCTGCTGCTGCTGCTGTTCACAGCGCAGGCGAAGGTCGTCCTTGAGGGCCTCCAGCCTGAGAGACGTGGGAGAGAGGCACACCAGGAGGGTGGTGGCATTGACACCGTGGCATTGACGATGTGGCATTGCCAGATCTGGCAATGTCACTCTGACATTGCCAGATCTGGCAATGACATTGTCACCGTGGCATTGCCAACTCTGACATTGTCAATCTGACATTGCCAACTCTGACATTGACACTCTGGCATTGACACTCTGACATTGTCACTGTGACATTGCCAACTCTGACATTGACGCTGTGACATTGCCAGAGTTGGCAATGTCACCGTGACATTGCCAACTCTGACATTGTCAATCTGACATTGCCAACTCTGACATTGACGCTCTGGCATTGACACTCTGACATTGTCACCGTGGCATTGACGCTCTGACATTGACACTCTGACATTGACACTCTGGCATTGACACTCTGACATTGTCACCGTGGCATTGCCAACTCTGGCATTGACACTCTGGCATTGACACTCTGGCATTGATGCTCTGACATTGTCACCGTGGCATTGCCAACTCTGGCATTGACACTCTGGCATTGATGCTCTGACATTGACGCTGTGACATTGCCACATCTGGCAATGTCACCGTGGCATTGCCAGATGTGGCAATGTCACAGCGCGAGAATCAGCTGCTGCTGCTGCTGGTCACAGCGCAGGCGAAGATCGTCCTTGTGGGCCTCCAGCCTGAGAGACGTGACATTGACACTCTGACATTGACACCGTGACATTGACACTCTGGCATTGACGCTGTGACATTGTCACTGTGACATTGACACTGTGACATTGACACTCTGACATTGACACCGTGACATTGACACTCTGGCATTGACGCTGTGACATTGTCACTGTGACATTGACACTGTGACATTGACACTCTGACATTGACACCGTGACATTGACACTCTGGCATTGACGCTGTGACATTGTCACTGTGACATTGACACTCTGCCATTGACGCTGTGACATTGACGCTGTGACATTGACGCTGTGACATTGACGCCGTGACATTGACGCTCTGACATTGACACTCTGACATTGACACTCTGACATTGACACTGTGGCATTGACACTCTGACATTGCCAACTCTGGCATTGACACTCTGGCATTGACACTGTGACATTGACACTGTGGCATTGACGCCGTGGCATTGACACTGTGACATTGACGCCGTGGCATTGACACTGTGACATTGACGCTGTGACATTGACACCGTGACATTGACGCCGTGGCATTGACGCTCTGGCATTGACGCCGTGACATTGACGATGTGGCATTGTCACTGTGGCATTGTCACTCTGACATTGACGCCGTGGCATTGACGCTCTGGCATTGACGCTGTGGCATTGTCACCGTGACATTGACACTGTGGCATTGCCAGATGTGGCAATGTCACTGTGGCATTGTCACTCTGACATTGACGCCGTGACATTGACGCTGTGGCATTGACGCCGTGACATTGCCAGATCTGGCAATGTCACCGTGGCATTGCCAACTCTGACATTGTCAATCTGACATTGCCAACTCTGACATTGTCAATCTGACATTGCCAACTCTGACATTGTCAATCTGACATTGCCAACTCTGACATTGCCAACTCTGACATTGTCAATCTGACATTGCCAACTCTGACATTGTCACCGTGGCATTGCCAACTCTGGCATTGACACTCTGGCATTGACACTGTGACATTGACACTCTGGCATTGACACTGTGACATTGACGCTGTGACATTGCCACATCTGGCAATGTCACCGTGGCATTGCCAGATCTGGCAATGCCACATCGCGAGAATCAGCTGCTGCTGCTGCTGTTCACAGCGCAGGCGAAGGTCGTCCTTGAGGGCCTCCAGCCTGAGAGACGTGGGAGAGAGGCACACCAGGAGGGTGGTGGCATTGACGCCGTGACATTGCCAGATGTGGCAATGTCACCGTGGCGTTGACATTGTGACATTGACACTCTGGCATTGACGCTGTGGCATTGCCACATCTGGCAATGTCACCGTGGCATTGCTAGATCTGGCAATGCCACGGTGACATTGCCAGATCTAGCAGATCTAGCAATGACATTGTCACTGTGACATTGCCAACTCTGACATTGCCAACTCTGACATTGTCAATCTGACATTGCCAACTCTGACATTGACACTCTGGCATTGACACTCTGACATTGACACTGTGACATTGCCAACTCTGGCATTGACACTGTGACATTGACGCTCTGACATTGACACTCTGGCATTGACACTCTGGCATTGACACTGTGACATTGACGCTCTGACATTGACACTCTGGCATTGACACTCTGGCATTGACACTCTGACATTGACACTGTGACATTGACGCTGTGACATTGCCAGATCTGGCAATGCCACATCGCGAGAATCAGCTGCTGCTGCTGCTGTTCACAGCGCAGGCGAAGGTCGTCCTTGTGGGCCTCCAGCCTGACGTCGTGGGAGAGAGGCACACCAGGAGGGTGGTGGCATTGACGCCGTGGCATTGACACTCTGGCATTGACGCCGTGGCATTGACACTCTGGCATTGACGCCGTGACATTGACACAGTGACATTGACGCTGTGACATTGACGATGTGGCATTGCCAGATCTGGCAATGTCACTCTGACTTTGCCAAATCTGACATTGACGCCGTGGCATTGACGCCGTGACATTGACGCTGTGACATTGACGATGTGGCATTGCCAGATGTGGCAATGTCACCGTGGCGTTGCCAGATCTGACATTGACACTGTGACATTGTCACTCTGACATTGACGCCGTGGCATTGCCAGATCTGGCAATGTCACCGTGGCATTGCCAGATCTGGCAATGTCACTCTGACTTTGCCAAATCTGACATTGTCACCGTGGCATTGCCAAATCTGGCATTGACACTCTGGCATTGACGCTCTGACATTGACACTCTGGCATTGAGGCTGTGACATTGACACTCTGGCATTGAGGCTGTGGCATTGCCAGATCTGGCAATGTCACCGTGGCGTTGCCAGATCTAGCAGATCTACCAATGGCATTGTCACTGTGACATTGCCAACTCTGGCATTGACACTCTGACATTGACGCTCTGACATTGACACTGTGATATTGACGCTGTGACATTGATGCTGTGACATTGCCAGATCTGGCAATGTCACCGTGGCATTGCCAGATCTGGCAATGTCACCGTGGCGTTGCCAGATCTAGCAGATCTAGCAATGACATTGTCACTGTGACATTGCCAACTCTGGCATTGACACTCTGACATTGACACTCTAGCATTGACGCTGTGACATTGACGCTGTGACATTGACGCTGTGACATTGCCAGATCTGGCAATGTCACCGTGGCATTGCCAGATCTGGCAATGTCACCGTGGCGTTGCCAGATCTAGCAATGACATTGTCACTGTGACATTGCCAACTCTGGCATTGACACTCTGGCATTGACACTCTGGCATTGACACTCTGGCATTGACGCTGTGACATTGCCACATCTGGCAATGTCACGGTGGCATTGCCAGATCTAGCAATGACATTGTCACTGTGACATTGCCAACTCTGGCATTGACACTCTGACATTGACGCTCTGACATTGACACTGTGACATTGACGCTGTGACATTGACGCTGTGGCATTGCCAGATCTGGCAATGTCACCGTGGCATTGCCAGATCTGGCAATGTCACCGTGGCATTGCCAGATCTAGCAGATCTAGCAATGACATTGTCACTGTGACATTGCCAACTCTGGCATTGACGCTCTGACATTGACGCTCTGACATTGACACTGTGACATTGACGCTGTGACATTGCCAGATCTGGCAATGTCACCGTGGCGTTGCCAGATCTAGCAGATCTAGCAATGACATTGTCACTGTGACATTGCCAACTCTGGCATTGACGCTCTGACATTGACGCTCTAGCATTGACGCTGTGACATTGACGCTGTGACATTGACGCTGTGACATTGCCAGATCTGGCAATGTCACCGTGGCATTGCCAGATCTGGCAATGTCACCGTGGCGTTGCCAGATCTAGCAATGACATTGTCACTGTGACATTGCCAACTCTGGCATTGACACTCTGGCATTGACACTCTGGCATTGACACTCTGGCATTGACGCTGTGACATTGCCACATCTGGCAATGTCACGGTGGCATTGCCAGATCTAGCAATGACATTGTCACTGTGACATTGCCAACTCTGGCATTGACACTCTGACATTGACGCTCTGACATTGACACTGTGACATTGACGCTGTGACATTGACGCTGTGGCATTGCCAGATCTGGCAATGTCACCGTGGCATTGCCAGATCTGGCAATGTCACCGTGGCATTGCCAGATCTAGCAGATCTAGCAATGACATTGTCACTGTGACATTGCCAACTCTGGCATTGACGCTCTGACATTGACGCTCTGACATTGACACTGTGACATTGACGCTGTGACATTGCCAGATCTGGCAATGTCACCGTGGCGTTGCCAGATCTAGCAGATCTAGCAATGACATTGTCACTGTGACATTGCCAACTCTGGCATTGACGCTGTGACATTGACGCTGTGACATTGACGCTGTGACATTGACGCTGTGACATTGCCAGATTTGGCAATGTTACTGCGGCATTGCCCAACCTAGCCAAGCCACCTGCAGTTTGACCACTATCACTACCCCCACCACCACCATCACCACCGCCACCTTCACCACTATCACCATCACCACCACCACCACCTTCACCACTATCACTACCCCCACCACCACCACCCCCACCACCACTACCACCACAACCACCACCACCACCACCACCCCCACCATCACCTTCACCACCACCACCACTACCACCATCACCACCACCATCACCACCACCACTATCACTACCCCCACCACAACCACCACTACCACCACCACCACCACCACAACCACCACCACCACCATCACCACCACCACCCCAACCACCACCACCACCACCACCCTCCACTATCCACCTGAAGTTCTCCTCCTGCAAGATCTCCAGCTGACTCTGCAGATGCTGATGCCTCTTGCCAAACGCCGTGCCGCTTGTTCCAGAGTTGGCAGCTGCTAGACCACCACCACCACCACCACCACCGCCACCACCACCACCACCACCACCACCGCCACCACCACCACCGTCACCGCCACCGGCAATGCCGGAGGGGATACTGGAGGGGCAGCCGGAGCCGTCCAATGCGTGGAGACGGTCCGAAATGGAAGTCACCTCCAGCACCAGGACAGCCTTCTCCTCCTGAAGGATGGCCACCTGGTGGGTGGGTGGGTGGGTGAGTGAGTGGGTGGGTGGGTGAGTGGGTGAGTGGGTGAGTGGGTGAGTGGGTGAGAGGGTGAGTGAGTGAGTGAGTGGGTGGGTGAGTGGGTGGGTGAGTGAGTGGGTGAGTGAGTGGGTGGGTGAGTGGGTGGGTGGGTGAGTGGGTGGGTGGGTGAGTGGGTGGGTGGGTGAGTGAGTGAGTGAGTGGGTGGGTGAGTGAGTGGGTGGGTGAGTGGGTGAGTGAGTGAGTGGGTGGGTGAGTGGGTGAGTGGGTGAGTGAGTGAGTGGGTGGGTGAGTGGGTGGGTGGGTGAGTGAGTGCGTGGGTGGGTGAGTGAGTGGGTGGGTGGGTGGGTGAGTGGGTGGGTGAGTGAGTGGGTGAGTGGGTGGGTGAGTGGGTGGGTGAGTGGGTGGGTGAGTGGGTGAGTGGGGGGGTGGGTGGGTGGGGGGGTGAGTGAGTGAGTGGGTGGGTGGGTGGGTGGGTGAGTGGGTGGGTGGGTGAGTGGGTGGGTGAGTGAGTGGGTGGGTGGGTGGGTGAGTGAGTGAGTGGGTGGGTGGGTGGGTGAGTGGGTGGGTGGGTGGGTGAGTGGGTGGGTGGGTGGGTGGGTGAGTGGGTGGGTGGGTGGGTGGGTGAGTGAGTGGGTGGGTGGGTGAGTGAGTGGGTGAGTGAGTGGGTGAGTGGGTGGGTGGGTGGGTGAGTGAGTGGGGGGGGTGGATGAGTGGGTGGGTGAGTGAGTGAGTGAGTGGATGAGTGAGTGGTGAGTGGGTGAGTGAGTGGGTGGGTGGGTGGGTGAGTGAGTGGGTGAGTGAGTGGGTGGGTGGGTGGGTGAGTGGGTGGGTGGGTGAGTGAGTGGGTGGGTGGGTGGGTGGGTGAGTGGGTGGGTGGGTGGGTGAGTGGGTGAGAGGGTGAGTGAGTGGGTGGGTGGGTGGGTGAGTGAGTGGATGAGTGGGTGGGTGAGTGAGTGAGTGAGTGGGTGAGTGAGTGGGTGAGTGGGTGAGTGGGTGAGTGGTGAGTGAGTGGGTGAGTGAGTGGGTGAGTGAGTGAGTGGGTGGGTGGGTGAGTGGGTGAGTGAGTGGGTGAGTGAGTGGGTGAGTGAGTGGGTGGGTGGGTGGGTGGAGGAGGGTGCATACCTTGTTAAAGCCATCAACATCATCACAACCATCACCACAACCACCACAACCACCACCACAACCACCACCACAACCACCACCACAACCACCACCACCACAACCACCACCACCACAACCACAACCACCACAACCAGCCACTGCCACCCTCCACTCCCAGTTGATGGTGGCTTGCAAGCATCCCCACCGGTAGCCCTGGGGCTTACAGCTTCCCACACCTCACCGCCACGCTCCCACGCCCCCTTCATTCTTTCGTTCACAAAAAAAAGAGCCAAACTCCCCGTTGTTTGGCAGTCTGCTGCCCCGAGTGGAGGACTGTCATACCCCTCGTGGTGGCAGGAGCCAGAACCACCGCTCCACCGCACACCTCCTGAATGCCGCATAGATCCAGGCGGTACCGGTCCAGCTCCCGACAGAGGAGTGGGCAGCCTCTCCGCTACACAAACACCAGAGCCACCGGTCCACCGGACTTCCTAAAACACCGCGGAGATCCAGGCGGTACCGGTCCAGCTCCTGACAAGACTAGCGGCAGCCTCTCCACTAAACAAACACCAGAACCACCGGTCCACCGGACCCCCTAAAACACCGCGGAGATCCAGGCGGTACCGCTCCAGCTCCGGACGAGACCAGCGGCAGCCTCTCCACTAAACAAACACCAGAGCCAGAACCGGTACACTGCACGCCTCCTGAAACACCGCGGAGATCCAGGCGGTACCGCTCCAGCTCCTGACAGAGGAGTGGGCAGCCTCTCCGCTACACAAACACCAGAGCCACCGGTCCACCAAACCCCCTAAAACACCGCGGAGATCCAGGCGGTACCGGTCCAGCTCCCGACAGAGGAGTGGGCAGCCTTCTCCACTAAACAAACACCAGAGCCACCGGTCCACCGGACTTCCTAAAACACCGCGGAGATCCAGGCGGTACCGGTCCAGCTCCTGACAAGACCAGCGGCAGCCTCTCCACTAAACAAACACCAGAGCCACCGGTCCACCGGACTTCCTAAAACACCGCGGAGATCCAGGCGGTACCGCTCCAGCTCCGGACGAGACCAAGCGGCAGCCTCTCCACTAAACAAACACCAGAACCACCGGTCCACCAGGACCCCCCCTGAAACACCGCGGAGATCCAGGCGGTACCGGTCCAGCTCCTGACGAGACTAGCGGCAGCCTTCTCCACTAAACAAACACCAGAACCACCGGTCCACCAAACCCCCTGAAACACCGCGGAGATCCAGGCGGTACCGCTCCAGCTCCTGACAAGACTAGCGGCAGCCTCTCCACTAAACAAACACCAGAACCACCGGTCCACCGGACTTCCTAAAACACCGCGGAGATCCAGGCGGTACCGGTCCAGCTCCTGACAAGACTAGCAGCAGCCTTCTCCACTAAACAAACACCAGAACCACCGGTCCACCAAACCCCCTGAAACACCGCGGAGATCCAGGCGGTACCGCTCCAGCTCCGGACGAGACCAAGCGGCAGCCTCTCCTCCTCCTCCTCCTCCGCCGGCGAAGCTTTCCGAACATTCCTCAAAGCGGGGTCGCCGGTTAATGGAGGAGCTTCGAGGGTGGTCCCGGGGGCGAGGCGAGGGGGTGGCGTGGACGAGAGAATCATCCGGTCTACCGGCTCACTCCAGATGGGGTTTGGCAAGGGGACATCGCTGATGGCCATAAGTCCCACCGAGGGGATTGCTGTAACGGTGGTTTTGTGGGTTCATTGGTTAACCGCCGCCCGCTATCGCCATCGTCGCCATCGTCGCCATCGCCATCGCCATCGTCGCTGTTTGCCAGCGCTGTTAACACCGTCACCACCGCCATCGTGGCTATCGCCATCATCGCTGTCGCCATCGTCGCTATCACCATCATCGCTATCACCATCATCGCTATCGCCATCATCGCTATCACCATCATCGCTACCACCATCATCACTATCACCATCACTATCACCATCATCACTATCACCATCGCTGTCACCACTGCTATCAACAGCACTGTGACCACCACCGTCACCACCACTATCACTATCATCACTATCACCATCACTATCACCACCACTATCACCACCGCTATCACTATCACCACTATCACTACCACTATCACCATCACCGTCACCACCACTATCACCACCACTATCACCACCACTATCACCACCGCTATCACTATCACCACTATCACCACCACTATCACCATCACTATCACCACCACTATCACCACCACTATCACCACCATTATCACCACCACTATCACCACCACTATCACCATCATAACTATCATCATCACTATCACCATCACTATCACCACCACTATCACCATCACTATCACCACCACTATCACCACCACTATCACCACCACTATCACCATCATAACTATCATCATCACTATCACCATCACTATCACCACCACTATCACCACCACTATCGCCACCACTATCACCACCACTATCACCATCATAACTATCATCATCACTATCACCATCACTATCACCACCACTATCACCATCACTATCACCACCACTATCACCACCACTATCACCACCACTATCGCCACCACTATCACCACCACTATCACCACCGCTATCACTATCATCACTATCACCACCACTATCATCATCACCATCACTATCACCACCACTATCACCACCACTATCACCACCACTATCACCACCACTATCATCATCACTATCACCACTATCACCACCACTATCACCACCACTATCACCACCACTATCACCATCACCATCACTATCACCACGACTATCACCATCACTATCATCATCACTATCACCGCCACTATCACCACTATCACCACCACTATCACCACCACTATCACCACCACTATCACCATCTCTATCACCATCTCTATCACCACCACTATCACAATCGCCATCACCATCACTATCACCGCCACTATCACCACCACTATCACCACCACCATCATCACCACCATCATCACCACCATCACTGTCGCCACCATCACCACCACCGTCACCACCATCACCAACAACACCATCACCACCATCACCATCACCACCACCTGCACCACCATCACCACCATCACCACCATCACCACCATCACCACCACCATCACCACCATCACCACCATCACCACCACCATCACCACCATCACCACCACCATCACCAACAACACCATCACCACCATCACGACCACCATCACCACCACCACCATCACTGTCACCACCACCACCACCACCGTTACCACCACCACCATCACCACCATCATCACCAACAGCACTATCACAATGCCTGTTAAGTTATTGTGTGGTTAGTGTGTGGTTAGTCAGTAGCTAGCGTGTGCTTAGCATGTGCTTAGCATGTTGTTAGTGAGTGGCCAGCGTGTGGTTAGCGTGTGCTTAGCATGTGGTTAGTGAGTGGCTAGCGTGTGCTGATGATGATGATACTACTGATACTACTACTGATGATGATACTACTACTGGTGATGATGATGATGATACTACTGATGATGATGATACTAATACTGATGATGATACTACTACTGATGATGAAACTACTGATGATGATACTACTACTACTGATAATGATGATACTACTGATGATTATGATACTACTACTGATGATGATACTACTACTGATGATGATACTACTACTGATGATGATGATACTACTGATGATGATACTACTACTACTGATGATGATACTACTACTGATGATGATACTACTACTGATGATGATGATACTACTGATGATGATACTACTACTGATGATGATGATGATGATACTACTGATGATGATACTACTACTGATGATGATACTACTACTACTGATGATGATACTACTGATGATGATACTACTACTGATAATGATGATACTACTACTGATGATGATACTACTACTGATGATGATACTACTACTGATGATGATGATGATACTACTGATGATGATGATACTACTACTGATGATGATGATACTACTACTGATGATGATACTACTACTGATGATGATACTACTACTGATGATGATGATACTACTGATGATGATACTACTACTGATGATGATGATGATACTACTGATGATGATACTACTACTGATGATGATACTACTACTACTGATGATGAAACTACTGATGATGATACTACTACTACTGATAATGATGATACTACTGATGATTATGATACTACTACTGATGATGATACTACTACTGATGATGATACTACTACTGATGATGATGATACTACTGATGATGATACTACTACTACTGATGATGATACTACTACTGATGATGATACTACTACTGATGATGATGATACTACTGATGATGATACTACTACTGATGATGATGATGATGATACTACTGATGATGATACTACTACTGATGATGATACTACTACTACTGATGATGATACTACTGATGATGATACTACTACTGATGATGATGATACTACTGATGATGATACTACTACTGATGATGATACTACTACTGATGATGATACTACTGATGATGATACTACTACTGATGATGATGATGATACTACTACTGATGATGATACTACTACTGATGATGATACTACTACTGATGATGATGATACTACTGATGATGATACTACTACTGATGATGATACTACTACTGATGATGATACTACTGATGATGATGATACTACTACTGATGATGATGATACTACTGATGATGATACTACTACTGATGATGATACTACTACTGATGATGATACTACTACTGATGATGATGATACTACTGATGATGATGATACTACTACTGATGATGATACTACTACTGATGATGATGATACTACTACTGATGATGATACTACTGATGATGATGATACTACTACTGATGATGATGATGATACTACTGATGATGATGATACTACTACTGATGATGATACTACTACTGATGATGATACTACTGATGATGATACTACTACTGATGATGATGATGATGATACTACTGATGATGATGATACTACTGATGATGATGATACTACTGATGATGATGATGATACTACTACTGATGATGATGATGATACTACTACTGATGATGATGATACTATTACTGATGATGATACTACTACTGATGATACTACTACTGATGATGATGATGATACTACTGCTGATGATGATACTACTACTGATGATGATACTACTACTACTGATGATGATGATACTACTACTGATGATGATGATACTACTGATGATGATACCACTACTGATGATGATGATACTACTACTGATGATGATGATACTACTACTGATACTACTACTACTGATACTACTGATACTACTACTATGATGATACTGCTACTGATACTACTACTGATGATACTACTACTGATACTACTAATAATACTACTACTGATGATGATACTACTACTGATACTACTACTTATACTACTACTGATAATACTGATGATGATACTACTACGGATACTACTACTGATACTACTACTGATGATGATACTACTACTGATACTACTAATAATACTACTACTGATGATGATACTACTACTGATACTACTACTGATGATGATACTACTACTGATACTACTACTGATACTACTACTGATAATAATACTGATACCACTACTGATGATGATACTACTACTGATACTACTACTGATGATGATACTACTACTAATACTACTACTGATACTACTACTGATGATACTACTACTAATACTACTACTGATACTACTACTACTGATACTACTGATGATGATACTACTACTGATACTACTGCTGATACTACTGATGATGATACTACTACTGATACTACTGCTGATACTACTACTTATGATGATACTACTACTGATACTACTACTGATACTACTACTGATGATACTACTACTGATACTACTACTGATACTACTACTGATGATGATACTACTACTGATACTAGTACTGATACTACTACTGATGATACTACTACTGATACTACTACTAATACTACTACTGATACTACTACTGATGATGATGATACTACTACTAATACTACTACTGATACTACTACTGATGATGATGATACTACTAATACTACTACTGATGATGATACTACTACTGATACTACTACTGATGATGATACTACTACTAATACTACTACTGATACTACTACTGATACTACTGATGATGATACTACTACTGATACTACTACTGATACTACCACTGATACTACTGATGGTGATGCTACTACTGATACTACTACTGATGATGATGATACTACTACTGATACTACTACTGATGATGATGATACTACTACTACTGATACTACTACTGATACTACTACTGATGATCATACTACTACTGATACTACTACTGATACTACTACTGATGATGATACTACTACTGATACTACTACTGATGATCGTTCCTGTTGGGGTTAAAGTTCCAAGCCTGGGGTCAC
>NW_027422649.1:107315-135228 GCF_048934315.1 Petromyzon marinus
AGAGACTCACACAGAGACACACACAGAGACTCACACAGAGACACACACAGAGACTCACACAGAGACACAGAGACACACACAGAGACACACACAGAGACTCACACAGAGACACACACAGAGACACACAGAGACTCACACAGAGACTCACACAGAGACACACACAGAGACACACACAGAGACACACACAGAGACACACACAGAGACTCACACAGAGACTCACAGAGAGACACACACACAGAGACACACACAGAGACACACACAGAGACACACACAGAGACTCACACAGAGACACACACAGAGACACACACAGAGACACACAGAGACACACACAGAGACACACACAGTGACACACACAGAGACACACAGACTCACACAGAGACACACACAGAGACACAGAGACACACACAGAGACACACACAGAGACACACACAGAGACACACACAGAGACACACACAGAGACACACACAGAGACACACACAGACACACACAGAGACACACACAGACACACAGAGACACACAGAGACTCACACAGAGACACACACAGAGACACACACAGAGACACACACAGAGACACACAGAGACACACAGAGACACACAGAGACACACAGAGACACAGAGACACACAGAGACACACACAGAGACACACGGAGACACACAGAGACACACACAGAGACACAGAGACACACAGAGACACACACAGACACACAGAGACACAGAGACACACACAGAGACACTCACAGAGACACAGAGACACACAGAGACACTCACAGAGACACAGAGACACACAGAGACACACACAGAGACACAGAGACACACACAGACACACAGAGACACACACAGAGACTCACACAGAGACTCACACAGAGACACACACAGAGACACAGAGACACACACAGAGACACACACAGAGACACAGAGACACACACAGAGACTCACACAGAGACTCACACAGAGACACACAGAGACACAGAGACACACAGAGACACACACAGAGACACACACAGAGACACAGAGACACACAAAGACAAACACAGATACACAGAGACACAGAGACACACACAGAGACACTCACAGAGACACAGAGACACACAGAGACACACACAAAGACACAGAGACACACAGAGACACACACAGAGACACACACAGACACACAGAGACACAGAGACACACACAGAGACACACACAGACACACAGAGACACACACAGAGACACACACAGAGACACAGAGACACACACAGAGACACACACAGAGACTCACACAGAGACTCACACAGAGACACACACAGAGACACACACAGAGACACACACAGAGACACACACAGAGACACACACAGAGACACACACAGAGACACACACAGAGACTCACACAGAGACACACACAGAGACACACACAGAGACACACACAGAGACACTCACAGAGACACACACAGTGACACACACAGAGACACACACAGAGACACAGCGACACAGAGACACAGACACACACAGAGACTCACACAGAGACACACACAGAGACTCACACAGAGACACACACAGAGACTCACACAGAGACACACACAGAGACTCACACAGAGACACAGAGACACACACAGAGACACACACAGAGACTCACACAGAGACACACACAGAGACACACAGAGACTCACACAGAGACTCACACAGAGACACACACAGAGACACACACAGAGACACACACAGAGACACACACAGAGACTCACACAGAGACTCACAGAGAGACACACACACAGAGACACACACAGAGACACACACAGAGACACACACAGAGACACACACAGAGACTCACACAGAGACACACACAGAGACACACACAGAGACACACAGAGACACACACAGAGACACACACAGAGACACACACAGTGACACACACAGAGACACACAGACTCACACAGAGACACACACAGAGACACAGAGACACACACAGAGACACACACAGAGACACACACAGAGACACACACAGAGACACACACAGAGACACACACAGACACACAGAGACACACAGAGACACACACAGAGACACACACAGAGACACACACAGAGACACACACAGACACACAGAGACACACAGAGACACACAGAGACACAGAGACACACAGAGACACACACAGAGACACACGGAGACACACAGAGACACACACAGAGACACAGAGACACACAGAGACACACACAGACACACAGAGACACAGAGACACACACAGAGACACTCACAGAGACACAGAGACACACAAAGACAAACACAGATACACAGAGACACAGAGACACACACAGAGACACTCACAGAGACACAGAGACACACAGAGACACACACAAAGACACAGAGACACACAGAGACACACACAGAGACACACACAGACACACAGAGACACAGAGACACACACAGAGACACACACAGACACACAGAGACACACACAGAGACACACACAGAGACACAGAGACACACACAGAGACACACACAGAGACTCACACAGAGACTCACACAGAGACACACACAGAGACACACACAGAGACACACACAGAGACTCACACAGAGACACAGAGACACACACAGAGACACAGAGACACAGAGACACACACAGACACACAGAGACACAGAGACACACACAGAGACACACAGACACACAGAGACACACACAGAGACACACAGAGACACACAGAGACACAGAGACACACACAGAGACACACACAGACACACAGAGACACACACAGAGACACACACAGAGACACAGAGACACACAGAGACAGACACAGTGACACAGAGACACACACAGAGACACAGAGACACACAGAGATACACACAGAGACACAGAGACACACAGAGACACACACAGAGACATAGAAACACACACAGAGACACAGAGACACACAGAGACACACACAGAGACACACAGAGACACACAGAGAGACACACAGAGACACACACACAGACACACACAGACACACAGAGACACAGAGACACACACAGAGACACACACAGAGACACACACAGAGACACACAGACACACAGAGACACACAGAGACACACACACAGAGACACACACAGAGACACAGAGACACACACAGAGACACACAGAGACACACAGAGACACAGAGACACAGAGACACACACAGAGACACTCACAGAGACACAGAGACACACACAGAGACACACACAGAGACACACACACACAGAGACACACACAGAGACACACACACAGAGACACACACAGAGACACAGAGACACACACAGAGACACACAGACACACACAGACACACAGAGACACAGAGACACACACAGAGACACTCACAGAGACACAGAGACACACACAGAGACACACACAGAGACACACACACACACACACAGAGACACACACAGAGACACACACAGAGACTCACACAGAGACACTCACACAGAGACACACAGAGACACACAGAGACACACACAGACACACACAGAGACACACAGACACACACAGACACACAGAGACACAGAGACACACACAGAGACACAGAGACACACACAGAGACACAGAGACACACAGAGACACACACAGAGACACAGAGACACACAGAGACACACACAGAGACACACACAGACACACAGAGACACACACAGAGACACACAGACACACAGAGACACACACAGAGACACACAGAGACACACAGAGACACAGAGACACACACAGAGACACACACAGACACACAGAGACACACACAGAGACACACACAGAGACACAGAGACACACAGAGACACACACAGTGACACAGAGACACACACAGAGACACAGAGACACACAGAGACACACACAGAGACACAGAGACACACAGAGACACACACAGAGACACAGAAACACACACAGAGACACACACAGACACACAGAGACACACACAGAGACACACACAGAGACACAGAGACACACAGAGACAGACACAGTGACACAGAGACACACACAGAGACACAGAGACACACAGAGACACACACAGAGACACAGAGACACACAGAGACACACACAGAGACATAGAAACACACACAGAGACACAGAGACACACAGAGACTCACACAGAGACTCACACAGAGACACACACAGAGACACACAGAGACACACAGAGACACACACAGAGACACAGCGACACAGAGACTCACACAGAGACACACACAGAGACTCACACAGAGACTCACACAGAGACACACACAGAGACACAGAGACACAGAGACACAGACACACACAGAGACTCACACAGAGACACACACAGAGACACACACAGAGACACACAGAGACTCACACAGAGACACACAGTGACACACACAGTGACACACACAGAGACACACACAGAGACACAGCGACACAGAGACACAGACACACACAGAGACTCACACAGAGACACACACAGAGACTCACACAGAGACACACACAGAGACTCACACAGAGACACACACAGAGACTCACACAGAGACACAGAGACACACACAGAGACACACACAGAGACTCACACAGAGACACACAGAGACACACAGAGACTCACACAGAGACTCACACAGAGACACACACAGAGACACACACAGAGACACACACAGAGACACACACAGAGACTCACACAGAGACTCACAGAGAGACACACACACAGAGACACACACAGAGACACACACAGAGACACACACAGAGACACACACAGAGACTCACACAGAGACACACACAGAGACACACACAGAGACACACAGAGACACACACAGAGACACACACAGAGACACACACAGTGACACACACAGAGACACACAGACTCACACAGAGACACACACAGAGACACAGAGACACACACAGAGACACACACAGAGACACACACAGAGACACACAGAGACACACACAGACACACACAGAGACACACACAGACACACAGAGACACACAGAGACTCACACAGAGACACACACAGAGACACACACAGAGACACACACAGAGACACACACAGACACACAGAGACACACAGAGACACACAGAGACACAGAGACACACAGAGACACACACAGAGACACACGGAGACACACAGAGACACACACAGAGACACAGAGACACACAGAGACACACACAGACACACAGAGACACAGAGACACACACAGAGACACTCACAGAGACACAGAGACACACAGAGACACTCACAGAGACACAGAGACACACAGAGACACACACAGAGACACAGAGACACACACAGACACACAGAGACACACACAGAGACTCACACAGAGACTCACACAGAGACACACACAGAGACACAGAGACACACACAGAGACACACACAGAGACACAGAGACACACACAGAGACTCACACAGAGACTCACACAGAGACACACAGAGACACAGAGACACACAGAGACACACACAGAGACACACACAGAGACACAGAGACACACAAAGACAAACACAGATACACAGAGACACAGAGACACACACAGAGACACTCACAGAGACACAGAGACACACAGAGACACACACAAAGACACAGAGACACACAGAGACACACACAGAGACACACACAGACACACAGAGACACAGAGACACACACAGAGACACACACAGACACACAGAGACACACACAGAGACACACACAGAGACACAGAGACACACAGAGACACACACAGAGACACAGAGACACAGAGACACACAGAGACACACACAGAGACACAGAGACACACACAGACACACAGAGACACAGAGACACACACAGAGACACACAGACACACAGAGACACACACAGAGACACACAGAGACACACAGAGACACAGAGACACACACAGAGACACACACAGACACACAGAGACACACACAGAGACACACACAGAGACACAGAGACACACAGAGACAGACACAGTGACACAGAGACACACACAGAGACACAGAGACACACAGAGACACACACAGAGACACAGAGACACACAGAGACACACACAGAGACATAGAAACACACACAGAGACACAGAGACACACAGAGACACACACAGAGACACACAGAGACACACAGAGAGACACACAGAGACACACACACAGACACACACAGACACACAGAGACACAGAGACACACACAGAGACACACACAGAGACACACAGAGACACACACAGAGACACACAGACACACAGAGACACACAGAGACACACACACAGAGACACACACAGAGACACAGAGACACACACAGAGACACACAGAGACACACAGAGACACAGAGACACAGAGACACACACAGAGACACTCACAGAGACACAGAGACACACACAGAGACACACACAGAGACACACACACACACAGAGACACACACAGAGACACACACACAGAGACACACACAGAGACACAGAGACACACACAGAGACACACAGACACACACAGACACACAGAGACACACACAGAGACACTCACAGAGACACAGAGAAACACACACAGACACACACAGAGACACACACACACACACACAGAGACACACACAGAGACACACACAGAGACTCACACAGAGACACTCACACAGAGACACACAGAGAAACACAGAGACACACACAGACACACACAGAGACACAGAGACACACACAGACACACAGAGACACAGAGACACACACAGAGACACAGAGACACACACAGAGACACAGAGACACACAGAGACACACACAGAGACACAGAGACACACAGAGACACACACAGAGACACACACAGACACACAGAGACACACACAGAGACACACAGACACACAGAGACACACACAGAGACACACAGAGACACACAGAGACACAGAGACACACACAGAGACACACACAGACACACAGAGACACACACAGAGACACACACAGAGACACAGAGACACACAGAGACACACACAGTGACACAGAGACACACACAGAGACACAGAGACACACAGAGACACACACAGAGACACAGAGACACACAGAGACACACACAGAGACACAGAAACACACACAGAGACACAGAGACACACACAGAGACACACAGAGACACACACAGAGACACACAGAGACACACAGAGAGACACACAGAGACACACACACAGACACACACAGACACACAGACACACAGAGACACACACAGAGACACACACAGAGACACACAGAGACACACACAGAGACACACAGACACACAGAGACACACACACAGAGACACACACAGACACACAGAGACACAGAGACACACAGAGACACACACAGACACACACAGAGACACACAGACACACACAGACACACAGAGACACAGAGACACACACAGAGACACTCACAGAGACACAGAGACACACAGAGACACACACAGAGACTCACACAGAGACACTCACACAGAGACACACAGAGACACACAGAGACACACACAGACACACACAGAGACACACAGACACACACAGACACAGAGACACAGAGACACACACAGAGACACACACAGACACACAGAGACACACACAGAGACACACACAGAGACACAGAGACACACAGAGACACACACAGAGACACAGAGACACAGAGACACACAGAGACACACACAGAGACACAGAGACACACACAGACACACAGAGACACAGAGACACACACAGAGACACACAGACACACAGAGACACACACAGAGACACACAGAGACACACAGAGACACAGAGACACACACAGAGACACACACAGACACACAGAGACACACACAGAGACACACACAGAGACACAGAGACACACAGAGACAGACACAGTGACACAGAGACACACACAGAGACACAGAGACACACAGAGACACACACAGAGATACAGAGACACACAGAGACACACACAGAGACATAGAAACACACACAGAGACACAGAGACACACACAGAGACACACACAGAGACACACAGAGACACACAGAGAGACACACAGAGACACACACACAGACACACACAGACACACAGAGACACAGAGACACACACAGAGACACACACAGAGACACACACAGAGACACACAGAGACACACACAGAGACACACAGACACACAGAGACACACAGAGACACACACACAGAGACACACACAGAGACACAGAGACACACACAGAGACACACAGAGACACACAGAGACACAGAGACACAGAGACACACACAGAGACACTCACAGAGACACAGAGACACACACAGAGACACACACAGAGACACACACACACACAGAGACACACACAGAGACACACACACAGAGACACACACAGAGACACAGAGACACACACAGAGACACACAGACACACACAGACACACAGAGACACAGAGACACACACAGAGACACTCACAGAGACACAGAGACACACACAGAGACACACACAGAGACACACACACACACACACAGAGACACACAGAGACACACACAGAGACTCACACAGAGACACTCACACAGAGACACACAGAGACACACAGAGACACACACAGACACACACAGAGACACACAGACACACACAGACACACAGAGACACAGAGACACACACAGAGACACAGAGACACACACAGAGACACAGAGACACACAGAGACACACACAGAGACACAGAGACACACAGAGACACACACAGAGACACACACAGACACACAGAGACACACACAGAGACACACAGACACACAGAGACACACACAGAGACACACAGAGACACACAGAGACACAGAGACACACACAGAGACACACACAGACACACAGAGACACACACAGAGACACACACAGAGACACAGAGACACACAGAGACACACACAGTGACACAGAGACACACACAGAGACACAGAGACACACAGAGACACACACAGAGACACAGAGACACACAGAGACACACACAGAGACACAGAAACACACACAGAGACACAGAGACACACACAGAGACACACAGAGACACACACAGAGACACACAGAGACACACAGAGAGACACACAGAGACACACACACAGACACACACAGACACACAGACACACAGAGACACACACAGAGACACACACAGAGACACACAGAGACACACACAGAGACACACAGACACACAGAGACACACACACAGAGAAACACACAGACACACAGAGACACAGAGACACACACAGAGACACACAGAGACACACACAGACACACACAGAGACACACAGACACACACAGACACACAGAGACACAGAGACACACACAGAGACACTCACAGAGACACAGAGACACACAGAGACACACACAGAGACTCACACAGAGACACTCACACAGAGACACACAGAGACACACAGAGACACACACAGACACACACAGAGACACACAGACACACACAGACACAGAGACACAGAGACACACACAGAGACACACACAGAGACACACAGAGACATACACACAGAGACACAGACACACACAGAGACACACAGAGACACACAGACACACACAGAGACACAGAGACACAGAGACACACACAGAGACACACAGAGACACACACAGACACACACACAGAGACACACACAGAGACACACAGAGACACACACAGAGACACACACAGAGACTCACACAGAGACACTCACACAGAGACACACAGAGACACACAGACACACACACAGACACACACAGAGACACGCAGACACACACAGACACACAGACACACAGAGACACACACAGACACACACAGACACACAGAGACACACACAGAGACACACACAGAGACACACACACACACACAGAGACACACACAGAGACACACACAGAGACACACAGAGACACACACAGAGACACACACAGAGACACACACAGAGACACACACAGAGAGACACACAGAGACACACACAGAGACACACACAGACACACACACAGAGACACACACAGAGACACACACAGACACACACACAGAGACAAAGACAAAGACAAAGATCCCCCGTATAGCCTTAACAGACTGTAGGGGCAAGTGCTGTTAGCGAGCACCACAAAGACAAAGATCCCCCCTGTAGCCTGTAACAGACTGTAGGGGCAAGTGCTGTTAGCGATCAGCAGCTATGAAGGCCGGAACGGTACACGAGGGGGTGGGTGGCCAGCACCACGCCCGACCGCCTTTGTCTCCCCAGTGGCGATGTTTACTATACACCGCTACACCAGGTACTCATTTGAGGCTGAGTAGACCTAGGGGAGGCCTGGGACCGGTTCAGATCATCACAGAGACTCACACAGAGACTCACACAGAGACACTCACAGAGACTCACACAGAGACACTCACAGAGACTCACACAGAGACACACACAGAGACTCACACAGAGAGACACACACAGAGACACACACAGAGACTCACACAGAGACACACACAGAGACACACACACAGAGACACACACAGAGACACACACAGAGACACACACACACAGTGACACACACAGAGACACACACACACAGTGACACACACAGAGACACACACAGAGACACACAGAGACACACACAGACACACAGAGACACAGAGACACACACACAGACACACAGAGACACACACAGAGACACACACAGAGACACACACAGAGACACACACACACACAGAGACACACACAGAGACACACACAGAGACACACACACAGAGACACACAGAGACACACACACAGACACACACAGAGACACACAGAGACACACACAGAGACACACAGAGACACACACACAGACACACACAGAGACACACACAGACACACAGACACACAGAGACACACACAGAGACACACACAGACACACAGATACACACACACAGACACACACAGAGACACACAGAGACACACACAGAGACACACAGAGACACTCACAGAGACACACACAGAGACACACACAGAGACACACACAGACACACAGAGACACAGAGACACACACTCAGACACACAGAGAGACACACACAGAGACACACACAGAGACACACACAGAGACACACACAGAGACTCACAGAGACACACACACAGACACACACACAGACACACACAGAGACACACACAGAGACACACACAGAGACACACACAGAGACACACACAGAGACACAGAGACACAGAGACACACAGAGAGACACACAGAGACACAGAGACACACACAGAGACTCACACAGAGACACACACAGAGACACACACAGAGACACACACAGAGACACACACAGAGACACAGAGACACACAGAGAGACACACACAGACACACAGAGACACAGAGACACACACAGAGACACACACAGAGACACACACAGACACACAGAGACACACACAGAGACACACACAGAGACACACACAGACACACAGACACACAGAGACACACACAGAGACACACACAGACACACAGAGACACACACACAGACACACACAGAGACACACAGAGACACACACAGAGACACACAGAGACACTCACAGAGACACACACAGAGACACACACAGAGACACACACAGAGACACACACCGACACACAGAGACACAGAGACACACACTCAGACACACAGAGAGACACACACAGAGACACACACAGAGACACACACAGAGACACACACAGAGACACACAGAGACACACACAGAGACACAGACACACACAGAGACACACAGACACACACAGACACACACAGAGACACACAGAGACACACACAGAGACACAGAGACACACACAGAGACTCACACAGAGACTCACACAGAGACTCACACAGACACACACAGACACACACAGAGACACACACACAGAGACACACACAGAGACACACACACAGAGACACACACACAGAGACACACACAGAGACACACACAGAGACACACACAGACACACAGAGACACACATAGACACACAGAGACACACACAGACACACAGAGACACACACAGAGACACAGAGACACAGAGACACACAGAGACACAGAGACACACACAGAGACACAGAGACACACACAGAGACACACAGAGACACAGACACACAGAGACACACACAGAGACACACACAGAGACACACACAGACACACAGAGACACACACAGACACACAGAGACACACATAGACACACAGAGACACACACAGACACACAGAGACACACACAGAGACACACACAGAGACACTGAGACACTCACAGAGACTCACACACAGACACACACAGAGACACACACAGAGACACACACACAGAGACACAGACACACACACAGAGACACAGACACACACACACAGACACACACAGAGACACACACAGAGACACACACAGAGACACACACATAGACACACAGAGACACACACAGACACACAGAGACACACACAGAGACACACACAGAGACACTGAGACACTCACAGAGACTCACACACAGACACACACAGAGACACACACAGAGACACACACACAGAGACACAGACACACACACAGAGACACAGACACACACACACAGACACACACAGAGACACACACAGAGACTCACACAGAGACACACACTCAGACACACACAGAGACACACACAGTGACACACAGAGACACACACAGAGACACACACAGAGACACACAGACACACACAGAGACTCACACAGAGACACACACAGAGACACACACAGAGACACACAGACACACACAGAGACTCACACAGAGACTCACACAGAGACACACACAGTGACACACACACAGAGACTCACACAGAGACTCACACAGAGACACACACAGAGACTCACACAGAGACACACACAGAGAGACACACACAGAGACACAGAGAGACACAGAGACACACACACAGACATAGACACACACACAGACACACACACACAGACACACACATGGCTGTAGTAGGAGTGATAGTAGTGGTCGCTATGGTTACCGTGGTCACTATGGTTACCGTGGTTACTATGGTTACCATGTTCGTAACAAAGATGTCCGAGTGTTTGTCTCACCTGTCTCTCGAGCTCGCCTGAAGTCTCATTTCCCGTGGGATGAGACAGCTCCTCCTTGGTCATCAGCTACGGAGACACGGGGGGGAGACACGGGGAGAGAGACACGGGGAGAGAGAGAGACACGGGGAGAGAGACACGGGGAGAGAGACACGGGGAGAGAGACACGGGGAGAGAGACACGGGGGGGAGACACGGGGAGAGAGAGACACGGGGAGAGAGAGACACGGGGAGAGAGACACGGGGAGAGAGACACGGGGAGACACGGGGAGACACGGGGAGACACGGAGAGACACGGGGGGGAGACACGGGGAGACACGGGGAGAGAGACACGGGGAGACACGGGGAGAGAGAGACACGGGGAGAGAGACACGGGGAGACACGGGGAGAGACGGGGAGACACGGGGAGAGAGACACGGGGAGACACGGGGAGACACGGGGAGAGACACGGGGAGACACGGGGAGACACGGGGAGAGAGACACGGGGAGACACAGTGAGACACGGGGAGAGAGACACGGGGAGAGAGACACGGGGAGAGAGACACGGGGAGACACGGGGAGAGAGACACGGGGAGAGAGACACGGGGAGACACAGTGAGACACGGGGAGACATGGGGAGAGAGACACGGGGAGACACGGGGAGAGAGACACGGGGAGACACGGGGAGAGAGACACGGGGAGACACGGGGAGACACGGGGAGAGAGACACGGGGAGAGAGACACGGGGAGACACGGGGAGAGACACGGGGAGACACGGGGAGAGAGACACGGGGAGAGAGACACGGGGAGACACGGGGAGAGAGACACGGGGAGACACAGTGAGACACGGGGAGAGAGACACGGGGAGAGAGACATGGGGAGACACGGGGAGACACGGGGAGAGAGACACGGGGAGAGAGACACGGGGAGACACGGGGAGACACGGGGAGAGAGACACGGGGAGAGAGACACGGGGAGACACGGGGAGACACGGGGAGACACGGGGAGAGAGACACGGGGAGACACGGAGAGACACGGGGGGGAGACACGGGGAGACACGGGGAGACACGGGGAGACACGGGGAGAGAGAGACGGGGAGACACGGGGAGACACGGGGAGACACGGGGAGAGAGACATGGGGAGAGAGACATGGGAAGACACGGGGAGACACGGGGAGAGAGACATGGGGAGAGAGACATGGGGAGACACGGGGAGACACGCGGAGATACGGGGAGACACGGGGAGACACGGGGAGAGAGACACGGGGAGACACGGGGAGACACGGGGAGAGAGACACGGGGAGACACGGGGAGACACGGGGAGAGAGACACGGGGAGACACGGGGAGACACGGGGAGACATGGGGAGAGAGACACGGGGAGACACGGGGAGAGAGACACGGGGAGACACGGGGAGAGAGACACGGGGAGACACGGGGAGAGAGACACGGGGAGAGAGACACGGGGAGAGAGACACGGGGAGAGAGACACGGGGAGACACGGGGAGAGACACGGGGAGACACGGGGAGAGACGGGGAGACACGGGGAGAGAGACACGGGGAGACACGGAGAGACACGGGGGGGAGACACGGGGAGACACGGGGAGACACGGGGAGAGAGACACGGGGAGACACGGGGAGACACGGGGAGAGAGACACGGGGAGAGAGACATGGGGAGACACGGGGAGACACGGGGAGACACGGGGAGAGAGACACGGGGAGACACGGAGAGACACGGGGGGGAGACACGGGGAGACACGGGGAGACACGGGGAGAGAGACACGGGGAGAGAGACACGGGGAGACACGGGGAGACACGGGGAGAGACGGGGAGAGAGAGACACGGGGAGAGAGAGACACGGGGAGAGAGACAGGGGGAGACACGGGGAGAGAGACACGGGGAGACACGGGGAGACACGGGGAGAGACGGGGAGACACGGGGAGAGAGACACGGGGAGACACGGGGAGACACGGGGAGAGAGACACGGGGAGACACAGTGAGACACGGGGAGACATGGGGAGAGAGACACGGGGAGACACGGGGAGAGAGACACGGGGAGACACGGGGAGAGAGACACGGGGAGACACGGGGAGACACGGGGAGAGACACGGGGAGACACGGGGAGAGACGGGGAGACACGGGGAGAGAGACACGGGGAGACACAGTGAGACACGGGGAGAGAGACACGGGGAGAGAGACATGGGGAGACACGGGGAGACACGGGGAGAGAGACACGGGGAGAGAGACACGGGGAGACACGCGGAGACACGGGGAGACACGGGGAGACACGGGGAGAGAGACACGGGGAGACACGGGGAGAGAGACACGGGGAGAGACACGGGGAGACACGGGGAGACACGGGGAGAGAGACACGGGGAGACACGGGGAGACACGGGGAGAGAGACACGGGGAGACACAGTGAGACACGGGGAGACATGGGGAGAGAGACACGGGGAGACACGGGGAGAGAGACACGGGGAGACACGGGGAGAGAGACACGGGGAGACACGGGGAGACACGGGGAGAGAGACACGGGGAGAGAGACACGGGGAGACACGGGGAGAGACACGGGGAGACACGGGAAGACACGGGGAGACACGGGGAGACACGGGGAGGGAGACATGGGGAGACACGGGGAGACACGGGGAGAGAGACACGGGGAGACACGGGGAGAGAGACACGGGGAGAGAGACACGGGGAGACACGGGGAGACACGGGGAGAGAGACACGGGGAGAGAGAGACACGGGGAGACACGGGGAGACACGGGGAGAGAGACACGGGGAGACACGGGGAGAGAGACACGGGGAGACACGGGGAGAGAGACACGGGGAGAGAGACACGGGGAGACACGGGGAGACACGGGGAGAGAGACACGGGGAGAGAGAGACACGGGGAGACACGGGGAGACACGGGGAGAGAGACACGGGGAGACACGGGGAGACACGGGGAGAGAGACACGGGGAGACACAGGGAGAGAGACACGGGGAGACACGGGGAGAGAGACACGGGGAGAGAGACACGGGGAGAGAGACACGGGGAGGGAGACACGGGGAGAGAGACACGGGGTGAGAGACACGGGGAGAGAGAGACACGGGGAGAGAGACACGGGGAGAGAGACACGGGGAGGGAGACACGGAGAGACACAGGGAGACACGGGGAGAGAGACATGGGGAGACACGGGGAGACACGGGGAGACACGAGGAGACACGGGGAGAGAGACACGGGGAGAGAGACACGGGGAGAGAGACATGGGGAGAGAGACAGGGGGAGAGAGACACAGGGAGAGAGACGCGGGGAGAGAGAGACACGGGGAGAGAGACACGGGGAGGGAGAGACACGGGGAGAAACGGGGAGACACGGGGAGAGAGACACGGAGAGAGAGACACGGAGAGACACGGGGAGACACGGGGAGAGAGACGCGGGGAGAGAGACACGGGGAGGGAGAGACACGGGGAGAGAGACACGGGGAGACACGGGGAGACACGGGGAGACACGGGGAGAGAGACACGGGGAGAGAGACACGGGGAGGGAGACACGGGGAGAGAGGCACGGTGAGAGAGACACGGGGAGACACGGGGAGAGAGGCACGGTGAGACACAGGTAGACACACACACAGACAGAGAAACAGAGACACATAGAGACAGAGACACACAGAGAGATAGAGAGACAGAGAAACAGAGGCACACAGAGACAGAGACACACAGAGAGACAGATACAGACAGAGACAGAGGCACACAGAGGCAGAGACACACAGAGACAGAGACACACAGACACAGAGACACACAGAGACACACAGAGACAGAGAGACACACAGAGACACACAGGGACAGAGAGACACAAAGACAGAGAGACAGAGAGACACACAGAGACAGAGAGACAGACACACAGAGACAGACAGACAGAGAGACACAGAGACAGAGACACACAGAGACACAAAGACAGAGAGACACAGAGACAGAGACACACAGAGACAGAGACACACAGAGACACAGAGACACACAGAGACACAGAGACACACAGAGACACAGAGACACACAGAGACAGAGAGACAAAGAGACAGAGACAGAGAGAGACAGAGACAGAGGGACAGAGAGACACAAAGACAGAGACACAGAGACACAGCGACAGAGAGACAGAGAGACACACAGAGACAGAGAGACAAAGAGACAGAGAGACACATAGAGTAAGAGAGACAGAGATATAGAGAGACACGGAGACAGAGAGACACAGAGACACACAGAGAGACAGAGAGACAGAGACACAAAGACACACAGAGAGACACAGAGACACAGAGACACACAGAGACACAGAGACAGAGAGACACAGAGACAGAGACACAGATAGACACACAGAGACAGAGAGACAGAGACACAGAGACACACACAGAGACACACAGAGACACAGAGACACACAGAGACAGAGAGACACAGAGACAGAGAGACACAGAGACACAGAGACAGAGAGACAGAGAGACAGAGAGACACAGAGACAGAGACACACAGAGACAGAGAGACACAGAGACAGAGAGACACAGAGACACAGAGACAGAGAGACAGAGAGACAGAGAGACACAGAGACAGAGACACACAGAGACAGAGAGACACAGAGACAGAGACAGAGACACACAGAGACAGAGAGACACAGAGACACAGAGACAGAGAGACAGAGAGACACAGAGACACAGAGACACACACAGAGACACACAGAGACAGAGAGACAGAGAGACACACAGAGACAGAGAGACAGAGAGACACACAGAGAGACAGAGACAGAGACAGAGAGACAGACACAGAGAGACACAGAGAGACACAGAGACAGAGAGACACAGAGACAGAGACACAGAGACACAGAGAGACAGAGAGACACACAGAGAGACACAGAGACACACAGAGACACAAAGACACAGAGAGACAGAGACAGACACACAGAGAGACACAGAGACACAGAGACACACAAAGACACACAGAGAGACACAGAGAGACACACACAGACAGAGAGACACACAGAAACAGAGACACAGAGATACAGAGACACACAGAGACACACAGAGACACAGACACACAGAGAGACAGACACACAGAGAGACAGAGAGACACAGAGACACACACAGACACACACACAGACACACAGAGACAGACAGACAGAGAGACAGAGACACAGAGACAGACAGATAGACAGACAGATAGACAGAGACACAGAGACACACAGAGACACACAGATAGACAGAGACACAGAGACACACAGAGACACACAGATAGACAGAGACACACACAGAGAGACAGAGAGACACAGATAGACACAGAGACACACAGACACAGAGAGACAGAGAGACACACACAGACAGACAGACAGACAGATAGACAGAGACAGACAGATAGACAGAGAGACACAGAAACACACACAGAGACACACAGAGACACACAGAGACACACAGAGACACAGAGAGACAGAGACACACAGAGACAGACACAGAGACACAGAGAGACACACAGAGAGACAGAGAGACACAGATAGACACAGAGACACACAGACAGACAGACAGATAGACAGAGACAGACAGAGAGACAAAGTCTCACCTCCTGTATGGCAGCCATCACTGCATGTTGCACCGACTCCTCCAGCTGCATTATAGCCTGGATATACTCTACACACTCACATACAGTTACATATACACACACATATACATAGTTATAGTGTTATAGTGTTATACATAGTGTTATAGTGTTATAGTTATATACTCTACACACACACACTCACATACAGTTACATATACACACACATATACATAGTTATAGTGTTATAGTGTTATACATAGTGTTATAGTGTTATAGTTATATACTCTACACACACACACTCACATACAGTTACATATACACACACATATACATAGTTATAGTGTTATAGTGTTATACATAGTGTTATAGTTATATACTCTACACACACACACACATATATATAGTTACATATACACACACATATACATAGTTATAGTGTTATACATAGTGTTATAGTGTTATAGTTATATACTCTACACACATACACATATATATAGTTACATATACACACACATATACATAGTTATAGTTTTATAGTGTTATACATAGTGTTATAGTGTTATAGTTATATACTATACACACACACATACATATATAGTTATACACAGTGTTATATAGTGTTATATATAGTGTTATATAGTGTTATATACTCTACACACATACACACACATATATATAGTTATAGTGTTATATATAGTGTTATAGTGTTATAGTTATATACTCTACACACACATATACAGTTATACATAGTGTTACATAGTTACATATACACACACATATACATAGTTATAGTGTTATATATAGTGTTATAGTGTTATAGTTATATACTCTACACACACATATACATATATAGTTACATATACACACACATATACATAGTTATAGTGTTATACATAGTGTTATAGTGTTATAGTTATATACTCTACACACATACACACATATATATAGTTATACACAGTGACATATATAGTGTTATATATAGTGTTATATAGTGTTATATACTCTACACACACATATATAGTTACATATACACACACATATACATAGTTATAGTGTTATAGTGTTATACATAGTGTTATAGTTATATACTCTACACACACATATACAGTTATACATAGTGTTACATAGTTACATATACACACACATATACATAGTTATAGTGTTATAGTGTTATAGTTATATACTCTACACACTCACATACACATATAGTGTTATATAGTTACATATACACACACATATACATAGTTATAGTGTTATATATAGTGTTATAGTGTTATAGTTATATACTCTACACACATACACACATATATAGTTATACATAGTGTTATATAGTGTTATATATAGTGTTATATACTCTACACACTCACATACAGTTACATATACACACACATATACATAGTTATAGTGTTATAGTGTTATACATAGTGTTATAGTTATATACTCTACACACTCACATACAGTTACATATATATAGTTATACATAGTGACATATAGTGTTATATATAGTGTTATATATAGTGTTATATAGTGTTATATACTCTACACACTCACATACACATATATATAGTTATACATAGTGACATATAGTGTTATATAGTGTTGTATACTCTACACACTCACATACAGTTATATATAGTGTTATATAGTGTTATATATAGTGTTATATAGTGTTATATACTCTACACACTCACATACAGTTACATATACACACACATATACATAGTTATAGTGTTATAGTGTTATACATAGTGTTATAGTTATATACTCTACACACACATATATATAGTTATAGTGTTATATATAGTGTTATAGTTATATACTCTACACACTCACATACACATATATACATAGTTATATAGTTATATATATAGTGTTATATATAGTGACATATATAGTGTTATATATAGTGTTATATAGTGTTATATACTCTACACACTCACATACAGTTATATATAGTTATACACAGTGTTATAGTGTTATATATAGTGTTATATAGTGTTATATACTCTACACACTCACATACATATATATATAGTTATACACAGTGTTATAGTGTTATATATAGTGTTATATATAGTGTTATATAGTGTTATATACTCTACACACACATACACATATATATATAGTGTTATATAGTTATATATACACACACATATACATAGTTATAGTGTTATATATAGTGTTATAGTGTTATAGTTATATACTCTACACACTCACATACAGTTATATATAGTTATACATAGTGACATATAGTGTTATATATAGTGTTATATATAGTGTTATATAGTGTTATATACTCTACACTCACATACACATATATAGTTATATATAGTGTTATAGTGTTATATATAGTGTTATATAGTCTACACACACACATACACATATATAGTTATACATAGTGACATATATACATAGTTACATAGTGTTATAGTGTTACATAGTGTTATATATAGTGTTATAGTGTTATATATAGTGTTATAGTGTTATATATAGTTATATACTCTACACACATACATACACATATATATAGTTATAGTGACATATATAGTGTTATATATAGTGTTATATAGTGGTATATAGTCTACACACACATACACATATATAGTTATACATAGTGACATATATACATAGTTACATAGTGTTATAGTGTTACATAGTGTTATATATAGTGTTATATATAGTGTTATATATAGTTATATACTCTACACACATACACACAGTTAGTGTTATAGTGTTATACATAGTGTTATATATAGTGTTATATAGTGTTATATATTGTTATATACTCTACACACACACACATATATAGTGACATAGTTACACATATACATAGTGTTATATAGTTATATAGTTATATACTCTACACACACATACATATATAGTGTTATATAGTTACACACACAGTGTTATATATAGTGTTATAGTGTTATATACTCTACACACACACATAGTTACACATATACATAATTACACATATACATAGTGTTATATAGTTATATAGTTATATACTCATACACACAGTTACACACATACACAGTGTTATATAGATACACACACATAGTACATATAGTTACACATACACACACAGTGTTATACATAGTTATATACTCTACACACATACACACATACATAGTGACAGTGTTATAGTGTTATATATAGTGTTATATACTCTACACACACACATACACACACATACACACAGTGTTATATAGTTACACACACATAGTTATATACTCTACACACACACACATAGTTATACACAGTGACACACACACAGTGACACACACAGTGACACACACACAGTGACACACACACAGTGACACACACACAGTATATACACACACACACATAGTTATATACTCTACACACACATAGTTATACAGTGACACACACAGTGACACAGTGACACACATACATAGTTACACACACACAGTACATACACACACAGTGACACATACACAGTTACATAGTTACACACACACAGTATATATACACACACACACACAGTGACACACACACATAGTTACATAGTTACACGCACATAGTTACACACACAGTGACACACACACATAGTTACATAGTTAGACACATAGTTACACACACACACAGTGACACAGTGACACATACACAGTTACATAGTTACACACACAGTGACACACACACAGTGACACACACACAGTGACACACACACAGTGACACACACACACAGTGACACACACACAGTGACACAGACACACAGTGACACACACACACAGTGACACACACAGTGACACACACACACAGTGACACACACAGTGACACACAGTGACACACACACATAGTGACACACACACAGTGACACACACAGTGACACACACAGTGACACACACAGTGACACACACACAGTGACACACACACAGTGACACACACACAGTGACACACACAGTGACACACACACACAGTGACACACACAGTGACACACACACAGCGACACACACAGTGACACACACACAGTGACACACACAGTGACACACACACACAGTGACACACACAGTGACACACACACAGTGACACACACACACAGTGACACACACAGTGACACACACAGTGACACACACAGTGACACACACACAGTGACACACACACACAGTGACACACACAGTGACACACACACAGTGACACACACACACACACAGTGACACACACAGTGACACACACACACAGTGACACACACAGTGACACACACACAGTGACACACACACACACACAGTGACACACACAGTGACACACACACACAGTGACACACACAGTGACACACACACAGTGACACACACACACACACAGTGACACACACAGTGACACACACAGTGACACACACACAGTGACACACACACAGTGACACACACAGTGACACACACAGTGACACACACACAGTGACACACACAGTGACACACACACAGTGACACACACAGTGACACACACACACACACAGTGACACACACACACAGTGACACACACAGTGACACACACACACAGTGACACACACAGTGACACACACAGTGACACACACAGTGACACACACACAGTGACACACACACACAGTGACACACACAGTGACACACACACAGTGACACACACACAGTGACACACACAGTGACACACACAGTTACACACACACACAGTGACACACACACAGTGACACACACAGTGACACACACAGTGACACACACACACAGTGACACACACAGTGACACACACACAGTGACACACACAGTGACACACACACAGTGACACACACAGTGACACACAGTGACACACACACACAGTGACACACACACACAGTGACACACACACACAGTGACACACACAGTGACACACACACACAGTGACACACACAGTGACACACACAGTGACACACACACAGTGACACACACAGTGACACACACACAGTGACACACACAGTGACACACACAGTGACACACACACAGTGACACACACACACACACAGTGACACACACAGTGACACACACAGTGACACACACACACACAGTGACACACACAGTGACACACACAGTGACACACACACAGTGACACACACACAGTGACACACACACACACAGTGACACACACAGTGACACACACAGTGACACACACACACAGTGACACACACAGTGACACACACACACAGTGACACACACAGTGACACACACAGTGACACACACAGTGACACACACACAGTGACACACACACAGTGACACACACAGTGACACACACAGTGACACACACACAGTGACACACACACAGTGACACACACAGTGACACACACAGACACACACAACCACACAGACACACACACGCGTGTCTAAGTAGAGGGTGTCTAAGTAGAGGGTGTCTAAGTGTGGTGTCTAAGTAGAGTGGTGTCTAAGTGTGGTGTCTAAGTAGAGGGCTGTCTAAGTAGAGCGGTGTCTAAGTAGAGGGCTGTCTATCTAGAAGTCTGTCTAAGTATCACACGAACGGGCTGTCTAAGTGTGGTGTCTAAGTGTAGTGTCTAAGTAGAGTGGTGTCTAAATAGAGTGGTGTCTAAGTAGAGTGGTGTCTAACTAGAGTGCTGTCTAAGTAGAGTGGTGTCTAACTAGAGTGGTGTCTAACTAGAGTCGCGTCTAAGTGGGGTTGTCTAACCAGAGTGGTGTCTAACTAGAGTGGTGTCTAACTAGAGTGGTGTCTAACTAGAGGGCTGTCTAACTAGAGCAGTGTCTAACTAGAGTGGTGTCTAACTAGAGTGCTGTCTAACTAGAGTGGTGTCTAACTAGAGTGGTGTCTAACTAGAGTGGCTGTCTAACTAGAGTGCTGTCTAACTAGAGCGGTGTCTAACTAGAGTGGTGTCTAACTAGTGTGGCTGTCTAACTAGAGTGGTGTCTAACTAGAGCTGTGTCTAACTAGAGTGGTGTCTAACTAGAGCGGTGTCTAACGAGTGTGGCTGTCTAACTAGTGTGGCTGTCTAACTAGAGCGGTGTCTAACTAGAGTGGTGTCTAACTAGAGCTGTGTCTAACTAGAGCTGTGTCTAACTAGAGCGGTGTCTAACTAGAGCGGTGTCTAACTAGAGTGGTGTCTAACTAGAGCTGTGTCTAACTAGAGCGGTGTCTAACTAGAGTGGTGTCTAACTAGTGTGGCTGTCTAACTAGTGTGGCTGTCTAACTAGAGTGGTGTCTAACTAGAGTGGTGTCTAAATAGAGCGGTGTCTAACTAGTGTGGCTGTCTAACTAGTGTGGCTGTCTAACTAGAGTGGTGTCTAACTGGAGTGGTGTCTAACTAGTGTGGCTGTCTAACTAGAGTGGTGTCTAACTAGAGCTGTGTCTAACTAGAGTGGTGTCTAACTAGAGTGGTGTCTAAGTGTCACACGAAGTGGCTGTCTAAGTGGGGGTGTCTACGTGTGGCTAAGTAGAGCAGTGTCTAACTAGAGTGGCTTTCTAAGTGGGGGTGTCTAAGTGTGGCTGTCTATCTAGAGTGGCTGTCTAACTAGAGTGGTGTCTAACTAGAGTGGTGTCTAACTAGTGTGGCTGTCTAACTAGAGCTGTGTCTAACTAGAGTGGCTGTCTAACTAGAGCTGTGTCTAACTAGAGCTGTGTCTAACTAGAGCTGTGTCTAACTAGAGCGGTGTCTAACTAGTGTGGGTGTCTAACTAGAGCTGTGTCTAACTAGAGCGGTGTCTAACTAGAGCGGTGTCTAACTAGTGTGGGTGTCTAACTAGAGCTGTGTCTAACTAGAGCGGTGTCTAACTAGAGTGGTGTCTAACTAGAGTGGTGTCTAACTAGTGTGGGTGTCTAACTAGAGCTGTGTCTAACTAGAGCGGTGTCTAACTAGAGTGGTGTCTAACTAGAGCGGTGTCTAACTAGTGTGGCTGTCTAACTAGAGCTGTGTCTAACTAGAGTGGCTGTCTAACTAGAGCTGTGTCTAACTAGAGCTGTGTCTAACTAGAGCGGTGTCTAACTAGAGCGGTGTCTAACTAGTGTGGGTGTCTAACTAGAGCGGTGTCTAACTAGAGCTGTGTCTAACTAGAGCGGTGTCTAACTAGAGCGGTGTCTAACTAGAGCGGTGTCTAACTAGTGTGGGTGTCTAACTAGAGCTGTGTCTAACTAGAGCGGTGTCTAACTAGAGCGGTGTCTAACTAGTGTGGGTGTCTAACTAGAGCTGTGTCTAACTAGAGCGGTGTCTAACTAGAGCGGTGTCTAACTAGTGTGGGTGTCTAACTAGAGCTGTGTCTAACTAGAGCTGTGTCTAACTAGAGCGGTGTCTAACTAGAGTGTTTGTCTAACTAGAGTGGTGTCTAAGTGGGGCTGTCTAACTAGAGCTGTCTAACTAGAGCTGTGTCTCACCTTCACCACACAACCCCCAGGGGTGACCCACGTCAGCTGTCTGGACTATCTAGAACTCTGTCTAAGTGTCACACGAAGTGGCTGTCTAACTAGTGTGGCTGTCCAACTAGAGCGGTGTCTAACTAGTGTGGGTGTCTAACTAGAGCGGTGTCTAACTAGTGTGGGTGTCTAACTAGAGTGGTGTCTAACTAGTGTGGGTGTCTAACTAGAGCGGTGTCTAACTAGAGTGGTGTCTAACTAGAGCGGTGTCTAAGTGTCACACGAAGTGGCTGTCTAAGTGTGGGTGTCTAAGTGTGGCTGTCTAACTAGAGCTGTGTCTAACTAGTGTGGGTGTCTAACTAGAGCGGTGTCTAACTAGTGTGGGTGTCTAACTAGAGCTGTGTCTAACTAGAGCGGTGTCTAACTAGAGCGGTGTCTAACTAGTGTGGGTGTCTAACTAGAGCGGTGTCTCACCTTCCTTTCGATCACAGTTCACCGCACAGCCCAGGATGAGCTGCAACATGCGAGTTGTATCATCTGAATCGCACATTCCCACGTGGCTGCTGGTGGTGGAGGTGGTGGTGGTGGTGGACACAGGGGCGGTGGAGGCGGTGGTGGAGGTGGAGGCGGTGGTGGAGGTGGAGGTGGAGGTGGAGGAGGAGGTGGTGGAGGCGATGATGGCCGGGTCAGGGACGACGAAGCCGGAGATAGACACTCCCAGCACCTGGGGTGTCAACATCAACAACATCATCAACAACAACATCATCAACAACAACATCAACAACAACAACAACATCAACAACATCAACATCAACAATAACAACATCAACAACAACAACAACATCAACATCATCAACAACAACAACATCATGGTGAGTGAGTGGTGAGTGGGTGGATGAGTGAGTGAGTGAGTGGGTGAGTGAGTGAGTGAGTGGTGAGTGAGTGAGTGGTGAGTGAGTGAGTGGTGAGTGAGTGAGTGAGTGGTGAGTGGGTGGGTGGGTGGGTGAGTGAGTGAGTGGGTGAGTGAGTGGGTGAGTGAGTGGTGAGTGAGTGAGTGGTGAGTGAGTGGTGAGTGAGTGGTGAGTGAGAAAGTGAGTGAGTGGTGAGTGAGTGGTGAGTAAGTGAGTGGGTGAGTGAGTGAGTGGTGAGTGGGTGGGTGAGTGAGTGAGTGGTGAGTGAGTGAGTGGTGAGTGAGTGAGTGGTGAGTGAGTGAGTGAGTGGTGAGTGGGTGGGTGAGTGAGTGAGTGAGTGGGTGAGTGAGTGAGTGAGTGGTGAGTGGGTGGGTGAGTGAGTGAGTGGTGAGTGAGTGAGTGGTGAGTGAGTGGTGAGTGAGTGGTGAGTGGTGAGTGAGTGGTGAGTGAGTGGTGAGTAAGTGAGTGGGTGAGTGAGTGAGTGGTGAGTGGGTGGATGAGTGAGTGAGTGAGTGGGTGGGTGAGTGAGTGAGTGAGTGGTGAGTGAGTGAGTGGTGAGTGAGTGAGTGGTGAGTGAGTGAGTGAGTGGTGAGTGGGTGGGTGAGTGAGTGAGTGAGTGGGTGAGTGAGTGGGTGAGTGAGTGGTGAGTGAGTGAGTGGTGAGTGAGTGGTGAGTGAGTGGTGAGTGAGAAAGTGAGTGAGTGGTGAGTGGTGAGTGAGTGAGTGGGTGAGTGAGTGAGTGGTGAGTGGGTGGGTGAGTGAGTGAGTGAGGGGTGAGTGAGAGTGAGTGGTGAGTGAGTGAGTGGTGAGTGAGTGAGTGGTGAGTGAGTGAGTGAGTGGTGAGTGGGTGGGTGAGTGAGTGAGTGAGTGGGTGAGTGAGTGGGTGAGTGAGTGGTGAGTGAGTGAGTGGTGAGTGAGTGAGTGAGTGGTGAGTGAGTGAGTGAGTGGGTGAGTGAGTGAGTGAGTGAGTGTGAGTGAGTGAGTGGTGAGTGGGTGGGTGAGTGAGTGAGTGAGTGGGTGAGTGAGTGAGTGAGTGGTGAGTGAGTGAGTGGTGAGTGAGTGAGTGAGTGAGTGAGTGAGTGAGTGGTGAGTGGTGGTGAGTGGGTGAGTGAGTGAGTGAGTGGGTGAGTGAGTGAGTGGTGAGTGGTGGGTGAGTGAGTGAGTGGTGAGTGGGTAGTGAGCGATCTATGTTGGCTAGTTTGGTCTATTGAGAGGTGATCTGAGTGAGTTTGAGTCCTATTCTATGCTAGCGAGGTTATCTAGCTAGTCTTATTAGAGAGTGGGTGCAGCTGAGGCCTTTTCCCCCCCCCCCCGGGGGGGGGG
>NW_027422649.1:135328-192828 GCF_048934315.1 Petromyzon marinus
CACCCACCCACTCACTCACCCACTCACTCACTCACCCACCCACTCACCCACTCACTCACTCCCCACCCACTCACTCACCCACCCACCCACTCACCCACTAACTCACCCACCCACCCACTCACTCACACACTCACTCACCCACCCACTCACCTACTCACCCACTCACCTACTCACCCACTCACCTACTCACCCCACTCACCCACTCACTCACCCACTCACTCACCCACTCACTCACCCACTCACACACTCACTCACCCACTCACCCACTCACCCACCCACTCACTCACCCACTCACCCACTCACTCACCACTCACCCACCCACTCACTCACTCACCCACCCACTCACTCACCCACTCACCCACCCACTCACCCACCCACTCACCCACTCACTCACCCACTCACCCACCCACCCACTCACTCACCCACTCACTCACCCACTCACCCACTCACCCACCCACCCACTCACTCACTCACCCACTCACTCCACCCATTCACTCACTCACTCACTCACCCACTCACCCACTCACTCACCCACCCACCCAACCACTCACTCACTCACTCACCCACCCATTCACTCACTCACTCACCCACTCACTCACCCACTCACCCACCCACTCACTCACTCACCCATTAACTCACCCACTCACTCACCCACCCCACCCCTCACTCACCCACTCACTCACTCACCCACTCACTCACCCACCCACTCACTCACCCACTCACTCACCCACCCACTCACTCACCCACTCACTCACTCACTCACCCACCTACTCAACCACTCACTCACTCACCCACTCACCCACTCACTCACCTACTCACTCACCCACCCACCCACTCACTCACCCACATACTCACCCACTCACCCACCCACTAACCCACTCACCCACCCACTAACTCACCCACCCACTAACTCACCCACCCACTAACCCCACCCACCCACTAACCCACCCACTAACTAACCCACCCACTAACCCACCCACTAACCCACCCACTCACTGTGTTGGTCTTCTCCCCAGTACGTTGACTCGGCTGATCTGGAGGCTGGAGTCCAGTCAACGGATCCAGTCAAGTATCACGAGGCCTGGCAGAAGCTCTGCAGTGCAGAGTGAGACACACACAGATAGACACACACAGATAGACACACACAGATAGACACACAGATAGACACACACAGATAGACACACACAGATAGACACACACAGATAGACACACAGACAGACACACACACAGACAGACACACACACAGATAGACACACAGACACACAGATAGACACACAGATAGACACACAGATAGACACACAGATAGACACACAGATAGACACACACACACACAGATAGACACACACACAGACACACAGATAGACACACACAGATAGACACACAGATAGACACAGATAGACACACAGATAGACACACACAGATAGACACACACAGATAGACACACACAGATAGACACACAGATAGACACACACACAGATAGACACACACACAGACACACACACACAGATAGACACACAGATAGACACAGATACACACACAGACAGACACACACACAGATAGACACACAGATAGACACACACAGATAGACACACACAGATAGACACACAGATAGACACACAGATAGACACACAGACACACACAGATAGACACACACAGATAGACACACACAGATAGACACACACAGATAGACACACACAAATAGACACACACAGATAGACACACACAGATAGACACACACAAATAGACACACACAGATAGACACACACAGATAGACACACACAGATAGACACACACAGATAGACACACACACAGATAGACACACACACAGATAGACACACACACAGATAGACACACACAGATAGACACACACAGATAGACACACACAGACACACACACAGACACACAGATAGACACACACAGATAGACACACACAGATAGACACACACAGATAGACACACACAGATAGACACACACAGATAGACACACACAGATAGACACACACAGATAGACACACAGATAGACACACAGATAGACACACACAGATAGACACGCACAGATAGACACGCACAGATAGACACACACACAGACACACACATAGACACACACATAGACACACACATAGACACAGACACACACACAGACACACACAGACACACACATAGACACACAGATAGACACACACACAGATAGACACACACACAGATAGACACACACAGATAGACACACAGATAGACACACAGATAGACACACACAGATAGACACACAGATAGACACACACAGATAGACACACAGATAGACACACACAGATAGACACACACAGATAGACACACAGATAGACACACACAGACACAGATACACACACAGACAGACACACACACAGATACAGACACACAGATAGACACACAGACACAGATAGACACACACACAGATACACAGATAGACACAGACACACACACAGACACACACACAGATAGACACAAACAGATAGACACACATACACACAGACACACACAGATACACACACACAGATATACACACACACAGACACACAGATAGACACACACACAGATAGACACACACACAGATACACACACACACAGATAGACACACATAGATAGACACACACAGACACACAGACACACACACAGATAGACACACATACACACAGATAGACACACAGATAGACACACAGACACAGATAGACACACACACAGACACAGATAGACACACACAGATAGACACACACACACAGATAGACACACACAGACACACACAGACACACAGATAGACACACACACAGATAGACACACAGACAGACAGATAGACACACAGATAGACACACACAGATAGACACACACACTGTGATACACACACACAGTGTGTCACTGTGTGTGTATCACTGTGTGTGTCACTGTGTGTGTGTATCACTGTGTGTGTCACTGTGTGTGTCACTGTGTGTGTCACTGTGTGTGTCACTGTGTGTGTGTGTCACTGTGTGTGTCACTGTGTGTGTGTCACTGTGTGTGTCACTGTGTGTGTGTCACTGTGTGTGTCACTGTGTGTGTCTGTGTGTGTGTCACTGTGTGTGTCACTGTGTGTGTGTCACTGTGTGTGTCACTGTGTGAGTGTCACTGTGTGTGTGTCACTGTGTGTGTGTCACTGTGTGTGTGTGTCACTGTGTGTATCACTGTGTGTGTGTGTCACTGTGTGTGTGTGTCACTGTGTGTGTGTCACTGTGTGTGTGTCACTGTGTGTGTGTCACTGTGTGTGTGTCACTGTGTGTGTCACTGTGTGTGTCACTGTGTCACTGTGTGTGTCACTGTGTGTGTGTCACTGTGTGTGTCACTGTGTGTGTCACTGTGTGTCACTGTGTGTGTCACTGTGTGTGTGTCACTGTGTGTGTGTCACTGTGTGTGTGTCACTGTGTGTGTGTCACTGTGTGTGTGTCACTGTGTGTGTCACTGTGTGTGTGTCACTGTGTGTGTGTCACTGTGTGTGTCACTGTGTGTGTGTCACTGTGTGTGTGTCACTGTGTGTGTGTGTCACTGTGTGTGTGTCACTGTGTGTGTCACTGTGTGTGTCACTGTGTGTGTGTCACTGTGTGTGTGTCACTGTGTGTGTGTGTCACTGTGTGTGTGTCACTGTGTGTGTCACTGTGTGTGTGTCACTGTGTGTGTGTCACTGTGTGTGTCACTGTGTGTCACTGTGTGTCACTGTGTGTGTGTCACTGTGTGTGTCACTGTGTGTGTCACTGTGTGTGTGTCACTGTGTGTGTCACTGTGTGTGTGTCACTGTGTGTGTCACTGTGTGTGTCACTGTGTGTGTGTCACTGTGTGTGTCACTGTGTGTGTCACTGTGTGTGTGTGTCACTGTGTGTGTGTGTCACTGTGTGTATCACTGTGTGTGTGTCACTGTGTGTGTGTCACTGTGTGTGTGTCACTGTGTGTGTGTCACTGTGTGTGTGTCACTGTGTGTGTGTCACTGTGTGTGTCACTGTGTGTGTCACTGTGTGTGTCACTGTGTGTGTGTCACTGTGTGTGTCACTCTGTGTGTGTCACTGTGTGTCACTGTGTGTCACTGTGTGTCACTGTGTGTCACTGTGTGTGTGTCACTGTGTGTGTCACTGTGTGTGTGTCACTGTGTGTGTCACTGTGTGTGTGTCACTGTGTGTGTCACTGTGTGTGTGTCACTGTGTGTGTCACTGTGTGTGTGTCACTGTGTGTGTCACTGTGTGTGTCACTGTGTGTGTGTCACTGTGTGTGTGTCACTGTGTGTGTGTCACTGTGTGTGTCACTGTGTGTGTGTCACTGTGTGTCACTGTGTGTGTGTCACTGTGTGTGTGTCACTGTGTGTGTCACTGTGTGTGTGTCACTGTGTGTGTCACTGTGTGTGTGTCACTGTGTGTGTGTCACTGTGTGTGTGTCACTGTGTGTCACTGTGTGTGTGTCACTGTGTGTGTGTCACTGTGTGTGTGTCACTGTGTGTGTCACTGTGTGTGTGTCACTGTGTGTGTCACTGTGTGTGTGTCACTGTGTGTGTGTCACTGTGTGTGTGTCACTGTGTGTGTCACTGTGTGTGTCACTGTGTGTGTCACTGTGTGTGTGTCACTGTGTGTGTCACTGTGTGTGTGTGTCACTGTGTGTGTCACTGTGTGTGTGTGTCACTGTGTGTGTGTCACTGTGTGTGTCACTGTGTGTGTGTCACTGTGTGTGTGTCACTGTGTGTGTGTCACTGTGTGTGTCACTGTGTGTGTCACTGTGTGTGTCACTGTGTGTGTGTGTCACTGTGTGTGTCACTGTGTGTGTGTCACTGTGTATGTCACTGTGTGTATCACTGTGTGTGTCACTGTGTGTGTGTCACTGTGTGTGTGTGTCACTGTGTGTGTCACTGTGTGTCACTGTGTGTGTGTCACTGTGTGTGTCACTGTGTGTATCACTGTGTGTGTGTATGTGTGTCACTGTGTGTGTCACTGTGTGTGTGTCACTGTGTGTGTCACTGTGTGTGTGTCACTGTGTGTGTGTGTCACTGTGTGTGTGTGTCACTGTGTGTGTGTCACTGTGTGTGTCACTGTGTGTGTGTCACTGTGTGTGTCACTGTGTGTGTGTCACTGTGTGTGTGTCACTGTGTGTGTGTCACTGTGTGTGTCACTGTGTGTGTGTCACTGTGTGTGTCACTGTGTGTGTGTCACTGTGTGTCACTGTGTGTGTGTGTCACTGTGTGTGTGTGAGTCACTGTGTGTGTCACTGTGTGTGTGTCACTGTGTGTGTGTCACTGTGTGTGTGTCACTGTGTGTGTGTCACTGTGTGTGTGTCACTGTGTGTGTGTCGCTGTGTGTGTGTCGCTGTGTGTGTGTCACTGTGTGTGTGTCACTGTGTGTGTGTCACTGTGTGTGTGTCACTGTGTGTGTGTGTCACTGTGTGTGTGTCACTGTGTGTGTGTCACTGTGTGTGTCACTGTGTGTCACTGTGTGTGTGTCACTGTGTGTGTGTCACTGTGTGTGTGTCACTGTGTGTGTGTCACTGTGTGTCACTGTGTGTGTGTCACTGTGTGTGTGTCACTGTGTGTGTGTCACTGTGTGTGTGTCTATGTGTGTGTGTGTGACTGTGTGTGACTGTATCTGTGTGACTGTGTGTGTGTGTGTATCTGTGTGTGTGTGACTGTGTGTGTCTGTGTGTGACTGTCTCTGTGTGTGTGTCTGTGTGTGACTGTCACTGTGTGTGTGTCACTGTGTGTGTCACTGTGTGTGTCACTGTGTGTGTGTCACAGTGTGTGTCACTGTGTGTGTCACTGTGTGTGTGTCACAGTGTGTGTCACTGTGTGTGTCACTGTGTGTGTGTCACTGTGTGTCACTGTGTGTGTGTCACTGTGTGTGTCACTGTGTGTGTGTCACTGTGTGTGTGTCACTGTGTGTGTGTCACTGTGTGTGTGTCACTGTGTGTGTCGCTGTGTGTGTCACTGTGTGTGTCACTGTGTGTGTGTGTCACTGTGTGTGTCACTGTGTGTGTCACTGTGTGTCACTGTGTGTGTCACTGTGTGTGTGTCACTGTGTGTGTCACTGTGTGTGTGTGTGTCACTGTGTGTGTGTGTCACTGTGTGTCACTGTGTGTGTCACTGTGTGTCACTGTGTGTGTCACTGTGTGTGTGTGTGTCACTGTGTGTGTCACTGTGTGTGTCACTGTGTGTGTCACTGTGTGTGTGTGTCACTGTGTGTGTGTCACTGTGTGTGTCACTGTATGTGTCACTGTGTGTGTGTGTCACTGTGTGTGTCACTGTGTGTGTGTCACTGTGTGTGTCACTGTGTGTCACTGTGTGTCACTGTGTGTCACTGTGTGTGTGTCACTGTGTGTGTCACTGTGTGTGTCACTGTGTGTGTCACTGTGTGTGTCACTGTGTGTGTCACTGTGTGTGTGTGTGTCACTGTGTGTGTCACTGTGTGTGTGTCACTGTGTGTGTCACTGTGTGTGTGTCACTGTGTGTGTGTCACTGTGTGTGTGTCACTGTGTGTGTCACTGTGTGTGTGTCACTGTGTGTGTGTCACTGTGTGTGTGTCACTGTGTGAGTGTCACTGTGTGTGTGTCACTGTGTGTGTGTCACTGTGTGTGTCACTGTGTGTGTCACTGTGTGTGTGTCACTGTGTGTGTGTCACTGTGTGTGTGTCACTGTGTGTGTGTCACTGTGTGTGTGTCACTGTGTGTGTGTCACTGTGTGTGTCACTGTGTGTGTGTCACTGTGTGTGTGTCACTGTGTGTGTGTCACTGTGTGTGTGTCACTGTGTGTGTCACTGTGTGTGTGTCACTGTGTGTGTCACTGTGTGTGTCACTGTGTGTGTCACTGTGTGTGTCACTGTGTGTGTCACTGTGTGTGTCACTGTGTGTGTCACTGTGTGTGTCACTGTGTGTGTCACTGTGTGTGTGTCACTGTGTGTGTCACTGTCACTGTGTGTGTGTCGCTGTGTGTGTCACTGTGTGTGTCACTGTGTGTGTCACTGTGTGTGTGTCACTGTGTGTGTCACTGTCACTGTGTGTGTGTCACTGTGTGTGTGTCACTGTGTGTGAGTGTGTGTGTCACTGTGTGTGTCACTGTGTGTGTCACTGTGTGTGTCACTGTGTGTGTCACTGTGTGTGTCACTGTGTGTGTGTCACTGTGTGTGTCACTGTGTGTGTGTCACTGTGTGTGTGTCACTGTGTGTGTCACTGTGTGTGTGTCACTGTGTGTGTGTCACTGTGTGTGTGTCACTGTGTGTGTCACTGTGTGTGTCACTGTGTGTGTCACTGTGTGTGTCACTGTGTGTGTCACTGTGTGTGTGTCACTGTGTGTGTCACTGTGTGTGTCACTGTGTGTGTCACTGTGTGTGTCACTGTGTGTGTCACTGTGTGTGTCACTGTGTGTGTCACTGTGTGTGTCACTGTGTGTGTCACTGTGTGTGTCACTGTGTGTGTCACTGTGTGTGTCACTGTGTGTGTCACTGTGTGTGTCACTGTGTGTGTGTCACTGTGTGTGTCACTGTGTGTGTGTCACTGTGTGTGTCACTGTGTGTGTCACTGTGTGTGTGTCACTGTGTGTGTCACTGTGTGTGTCACTGTGTGTGTGTGTCACTGTGTGTGTCACTGTGTGTGTCACTGTGTGTGTGTCACTGTGTGTGTCACTGTGTGTGTCACTGTGTGTGTCACTGTGTGTGTCACTGTGTGTGTCACTGTGTGTGTCACTGTGTGTGTCACTGTGTGTGTGTCACTGTGTGTGTCACTGTGTGTGTGTCACTGTGTGTGTCACTGTGTGTGTCACTGTGTGTGTGTCACTGTGTGTGTCACTGTGTGTGTCACTGTGTGTGTGTGTCACTGTGTGTGTCACTGTGTGTGTCACTGTGTGTGTGTCACTGTGTGTGTCACTGTGTGTGTGTCACAGTGTGTGTCACTGTGTGTGTGTCACTGTGTGTGTCACTGTGTGTGTGTGTCACTGTGTGTCACTGTGTGTGTCACTGTGTGTGTCACTGTGTGTGTGTCACTGTGTGTGTGTCACTGTGTGTGTCACTGTGTGTGTCACTGTGTGTGTCACTGTGTGTGTCACTGTGTGTGTCACTGTGTGTGTGTCACTGTGTGTGTCACTGTGTGTGTGTGTCACTGTGTGTGTCACTGTGTGTGTCACTGTGTGTGTCACTGTGTGTGTCACTGTGTGTGTCACTGTGTGTGTCACTGTGTGTGTGTCACTGTGTGTGTGTCACTGTGTGTGTGTCACTGTGTCACTGTGTGTGTGTCACTGTGTGTGTGTCACTGTGTGTGTGTGTCACTGTGTGTGTCACTGTGTGTGTGTCACTGTGTGTGTGTCACTGTGTGTGTGTCACTGTGTGTGTGTCACTGTGTGTGTCACTGTGTGTGTGTCACTGTGTGTGTGTCACTGTGTGTGTGTCACTGTGTGTGTGTCACTGTGTGTGTGTCACTGTGTGTGTCACTGTGTGTGTGTCACTGTGTGTGTCACTGTGTGTGTGTCACTGTGTGTGTGTCACTGTGTGTGTGTCACTGTGTGTGTCACTGTGTGTGTGTCACTGTGTGTGTCACTGTGTGTGTGTGTCACTGTGTGTGTCACTGTGTGTGTGTCACTGTGTGTGTGTCACTGTGTGTGTCACTGTGTCACTGTGTGTGTGTCACTGTGTGTGTGTCACTGTGTGTGTGTGTCACTGTGTGTGTCACTGTGTGTGTGTCACTGTGTGTGTGTCACTGTGTGTGTGTCACTGTGTGTGTGTCACTGTGTGTGTGTGTGTCACTGTGTGTGTCACTGTGTGTGTCACTGTGTGTGTCACAGTGTGTGTCACTGTGTGTGTGTCACTGTGTGTGTGTGTCACTGTGTGTGTGTCACTGTGTGTGACACTGTGTGTGTCACTGTGTGTGTGTGTGTGTGTGTCACTGTGTGTGTCACTGTGTGTGTGACACTGTGTGTGTGTCACTGTGTGTGTCACTGTCACTGTGTGTGTGTCACTGTGTGTGTGTGTCACTGTGTGTGTGTCACTGTGTGTGACACTGTGTGTGTCACTGTGTGTGTGTGTGTGTGTGTCACTGTGTGTGTCACTGTGTGTGTGACACTGTGTGTGTGTCACTGTGTGTGTCACTGTCACTGTGTGTGTGTCACTGTGTGTGTCACTGTGTGTGTCACTGTGTGTGTCACTGTGTGTGTCACAGCGGGGTTCTCGTTCCCGGTGGCTTTGGGATCCGTGGCACGGAGGGGAAGATCTCAGCTGTGTCGTGGGCACGGAAAAACAACAAACCCTTTTTAGGTGACACTCACACACAGTGACACACACACAGTGACACACACACTCACACACAGTGACACACACACAGTGACACACACAGTGACACACACAGTGACACACACAGTGACACACACAGTGACACACACAGTGACACACACAGTGACACACACACAGTGACACACACACAGTGACACACACAGTGACACACACACAGTGTGACACATACAGTGACACATACACAGTGACACACACACACACAGTGACACACACACAGTGACACACACACACACAGTGACACACACACAGTGACACACACACACAGTGACACACACACACAGTGACACACACACACAGTGACACACACAGTGACACACACACACAGTGACACACACAGTGACACACACAGTGACACACACACACAGTGACACACACACACAGTGACACACACACACAGTGACACACACAGTGACACTCACACACAGTGACACACACACAGTGACACACACACTCACACACAGTGACACACACACAGTGACACACACAGTGACACACACAGTGACACACACAGTGACACACACAGTGACACACACAGTGACACACACAGTGACACACACACAGTGACACACACACAGTGACACACACAGTGACACACACACAGTGTGACACATACAGTGACACATACACAGTGACACACACACACACAGTGACACACACACAGTGACACACACACACACAGTGACACACACACAGTGACACACACACACAGTGACACACACACACAGTGACACACACACACAGTGACACACACAGTGACACACACACACAGTGACACACACAGTGACACACACAGTGACACACACACACAGTGACACACACACACAGTGACACACACACACAGTGACACACACAGTGACACACACACACAGTGACACACACAGTGACACACACAGTGACACACACACACAGTGACACACACACTCACACACACAGTGACACACACACTGTGACACAGTGACACACAGTGACACACACAGTGATACACACACAGTGATACACACACAGTGACACACACAGTGACACACAGTGACACACACAGTGACACACACACTCACACACAGTGACACACACAGTGACACACACACAGTGACACACACAGTGACACACACAGTGACACACACACAGTGACACACACACACAGTGACACACACACACAGTGACACACACAGTGACACACACAGTGACACACACACAGTGACACACACACAGTGACACACACACAGTGACACACACAGTGACACACACACAGTGACACACACACAGTGACACACACACAGTGACACACACACACAGTGACACACACACAGTGACACACACACAGTGACACACACAGTGACACACACAGTGACACACACACAGTGACACACACACAGTGACACACACACAGTGACACACACACAGTGACACACAGTGACACACAGTGACACACACAGTGAAACACACAGTGACACTCACACACAGTGACACACACAGTGACACACACAGTGACACACACACAGTGACACACACACAGTGACACACACACAGTGACACACACAGTGACACACACACAGTGACACACACACAGTGACACACAGTGACACACACAGTGACACACACAGTGACACACAGTGACACACACAGTGACACACACAGTGACACTCACACACAGTGACACACACAGTGACACACACACAGTGACACACACAGTGACACACACACACAGTGACACACACAGTGACACACACACACAGTGACACACACACAGTGACACACACTGACACACACAGTGACACACACACACAGTGACACACACAGTGACACACACACAGTGACACACACAGTGACACACACACACAGTGACACACACACTGACACACACAGTGACACACACACTCACACACACACTCACACACACAGTGACACACACACAGTGACACACACACAGTGACACACACACAGTGACACACACAGTGACACACACACAGTGACACACACACAGTGACACACACAGTGACACACACAGTGACACACACACAGTGACACACACAGTGACACACACAGTGACACACACACACAGTGACACACACACTCACACACACAGTGACACACAGTGACACACACACAGTGACACACACACTCACACACACAGTGACACACACACTGTGACACAGTGACACACAGTGACACACACAGTGACACACACACACACAGTGATACACACACAGTGATACACACAGTGACACACACAGTGACACACAGTGACACACACAGTGACACACACACTCACACACAGTGACACACACAGTGACACACACACAGTGACACACACAGTGACACACACACAGTGACACACACACACAGTGACACACACACACAGTGACACACACAGTGACACACACACAGTGACACACACAGTGACACACACACAGTGACACACACACAGTGACACACACACACACAGTGACACACACACAGTGACACACACACACAGTGACACACACACAGTGACACACACAGTGACACACACAGTGACACACACACAGTGACACACACACAGTGACACACACACAGTGACACACAGTGACACACAGTGACACACACAGTGACACACACAGTGACACTCACACACAGTGACACACACAGTGACACACACAGTGACACACACACAGTGACACACACACAGTGACACACACAGTGACACACACACAGTGACACACACACAGTGACACACACACAGTGACACACAGTGACACACACAGTGACACACACAGTGACACACAGTGACACACACAGTGACACACACAGTGACACTCACACACAGTGACACACACAGTGACACACACAGTGACACACACACAGTGACACACACAGTGACACACACAGTGACACACACACAGTGACACACACAGTGACACACACACACAGTGACACACACAGTGACACACACACAGTGACACACAGTGACACACACACACAGTGACACACACACTGACACACACAGTGACACACACACTCACACACACACTCACACACACAGTGACACACACAGTGACACACACACAGTGACACACACACAGTGACACACACACAGTGACACACACACAGTGACACACACAGTGACACACACACAGTGACACACACACACAGTGACACACACAGTGACACACACAGTGACACACACACAGTGACACACACAGTGACACACACAGTGACACACACACACAGTGACACACACACAGTGACACACACACAGTGACACACACACAGTGACACACACAGTGACACACACACAGTGACACACAGTGACACACACACAGTGACTCACACACAGTGACACACACACAGTGACACACACACAGTGACACACAGTGACACACACAGTGACACACACAGTGACACACACAGACACACACAGTGACACACACAGTGTCACACACACAGTGACACACACAGTGACACACACAGTGTCACACACACAGTGACACACACAGAGACACACACAGTGACACACACACAGTGACACACACAGTGACACACACAGTGACACACACACAGTGACACACACAGTGACACACACACAGTGACACACACAGTGACACACACACAGTGACACACACAGTGACACACACAGTGACACACACACACAGTGACTCACACACAGTGACACACACAGTGACACACACAGTGACACACACACAGTGACACACACAGTGACACACACAGTGTCACACACACAGTGACACACACAGTGTCACACACACACAGTGACACACACACACAGTGACACACACACAGTGACACACACAGTGACACACACAGTGACACACACACAGTGACACACACAGTGACACACACACAGTGACACACACAGTGACACACACACACAGTGACTCACACACAGTGACACACAGTGACACACACACAGTGACACACAGTGACACACAGTGACACACACACAGTGACATACACACAGTGACACACACAGTGACACACACAGTGACACACACAGTGACACACACACAGTGACACACACACAGTCACACACACAGTGACACACACACTCACACACAGTGACACACACACTCACACACACAGTGACACACACACAGTGACACACACACTCACACACAGTGACACACACACAGTGACACACACAGTGACACACACAGTGACACACACACACAGTGACACACACAGTGACACACACACAGTGACACACACACAGTGACACACACAGTGACACACACAGTGACACACACACACAGTGACACACACACAGTGACACACACAGTGACACACACACACAGTGACACACACACTCACACACACAGTGACACACAGTGACACACACACAGTGACACACACACTCACACACACAGTGACACACACACACAGTGACACACACAGTGACACACACAGTGACACACACACAGTGACACACACACAGTGACACACACACACAGTGACACACACACAGTGACACACACAGTGACACACACAGTGACACACACACAGTGACACACACACACAGTGACACACACAGTGACACACACACAGTGACACACACAGTGACACACACAGTGACACACACACACAGTGACACACACACAGTGACACACACAGTGACACACACAGTGACACACACACAGTGACTCACACACAGTGACACACACACAGTGACACACACAGTGACACACACACAGTGACACACACAGTGACACACACAGACACACACAGTGTCACACACACAGTGACACACACAGTGACACACACAGTGTCACACACACAGTGACACACACAGAGACACACACAGTGACACACACACAGTGACACACACAGTGACACACACACAGTGACACACACAGTGACACACACACAGTGACACACACAGTGACACACACACAGTGACACACACAGTGACACACACAGTGACACACACACACAGTGACACACACAGTGACACACACAGTGACACACACACAGTGACACACACAGTGACACACACAGTGTCACACACACAGTGACACACACAGTGTCACACACACACAGTGACACACACAGTGACACACACACACAGTGACACACACACAGTGACACACACAGTGACACACACACAGTGACACACACACAGTGACACACACACAGTGACACACACAGTGACACACACAGTGACACACACAGTGACACACACACAGTGACTCACACACAGTGACACACAGTGACACACACACAGTGACACACACAGTGACACACACACAGTGACACACACAGTGACACACAGTGACACACACACAGTGACATACACACAGTGACACACACAGTGACACACACAGTGACACACACACACAGTGACACACACACACAGTGACACACACACAGTCACACACACACTCACACACACAGTGACACACACACTCACACACACACAGTGACACACACACACAGTGACACACACACAGTGACACACACAGTGACACACACACAGTGACACACAGTGACACACACAGTGACACACACAGTGACACACACACAGTGACACACACACAGTGACACACACACAGTGACACACACAGTGACACACACACAGTGACACACACACAGTGACACACACACAGTGACACACACACAGTGACACACACAGTGACACACAGTGTACACACACACACAGTGACACACACACACAGTGACACACACACAGTGACACACACAGTGACACACACAGTGACACACACACAGTGACACACACACAGTGACACACACACAGTGACACACACACAGTGACACACAGTGACACACACTCACACACACTCACACACACACAGTGACACACACAGTGACACACACACAGTGACACACAGTGACACACACAGTGACACACACAGTGACACACACAGTTACACACACAGTGACACACACAGTTACACACACAGTGACACACACACACAGTGACAGTGACACACAGTGACACACACAGTGACACACACACAGTGACACACACACAGTGACACACACACAGTGACACACACACAGTGACACACACAGTGACACACACAGTGACACACAGTGACACACACAGTTACACACACAGTGACACACACACACAGTGACACACACACACAGTGACACACACACAGTGACACACACACTCACACACACAGTGTGACACACACAGTGACACACACACAGTGACACACACACAGTGACACACACACAGTGACACACACACACAGTGACACAGTGACACACACACACAGTGACACACACACAGTGACACACACACACAGTGACACAGTGACACACACACACACAGTGACACACACAGTGACACACACACAGTGACACACACACACAGTGACACACACACAGTGACACACACACAGTGACACACAGTGACACACACACAGTGACACACACAGTGACACACACAGTGACACACACACACAGACACACAGTGATACACACACAGTGACACACACACACAGTGACACACACACAGTGACACACACACACAGTGACACAGTGACACACACACACAGTGACACACACACAGTGACACACACACACAGTGACACACACAGTGACACACACACACAGTGATACACACACAGTGACACACACACACAGTGACACACACACAGGGACACACACACGGTGACACAGTGACACACACACAGTGACACACACACAGTGACACACACACACAGTGACACAGTGACACACACACACAGTGACACACACACAGTGACACACACACACAGTGACACACACAGTGACACACACACACAGTGATACACACACAGTGACACACACACACAGTGACACACACACAGGGACACACACACGGTGACACAGTGACACACACACACACACAGTGACACACACACAGTGACACACACACACAGTGACACACACAGTGACACACACACACAGTGATACACACACAGTGACACACACACACAGTGACACACACACAGGGACACACACACGGTGACACACACACAGTGACACACACACACAGTGACACACAGAGACACACACACACAGTGACACACACACAGTGACACACACACACAGTGACACACACAGTGACACACACACGGTGACACACACACAGTGACACACACACACAGTGACACACAGAGACACACACAGAGACACACACACAGTGACACACACACAGTGACACACACACACAGTGACACACACAGTGACACACACACACAGTGACACACACAGTGACACACACACACAGTGACACACACACAGTGACACACACACACAGTGACACACACAGTGACACACACACACAGTGACACACACAGTGACACACACACAGTGATACACACACAGTGACACACACACAGTGACACACACACAGTGACACACACACACAGTGACACAGTGATACACACACACAGTGACACACACACAGTGACACACACACACAGTGACACAGTGATACACACACACAGTGACACACACACAGTGACACACACACAGTGACACACACAGTGACACACACACACAGTGATACACACACAGTGACACACACACACAGTGACACACACACAGGGACACACACACGGTGACACAGTGACACACACACACACAGTGACACACACACACAGTGACACACACACAGTGACACACACACACAGTGACACAGTGACACACACACACAGTGACACACACACAGTGACACACACACACAGTGACACACACAGTGACACACACACACAGTGATACACACACAGTGACACACACACACAGTGACACACACACAGGGACACACACACGGTGACACAGTGACACACACACACACAGTGACACACACACAGTGACACACACACACAGTGACACACACAGTGACACACACACACAGTGATACACACACAGTGACACACACACACAGTGACACACACACAGGGACACACACACGGTGACACACACACAGTGACACACACACACAGTGACACACAGAGACACACACACAGTGACACACACACAGTGACACACACACACAGTGACACACACAGTGACACACACACGGTGACACACACACAGTGACACACACACACAGTGACACACAGAGACACACACAGAGACACACACACAGTGACACACACACAGTGACACACACACAGTGACACACACAGTGACACACACACAGTGACACACACACAGTGACACACACACACAGTGACACACACACACAGTGACACACACAGTGACACACACACAGTGAGACACAGTGACACACACAGACACACACACAGACACACACAGACACTCATACACACACACTCATACATACACACACATACAACAACAACAACCGCCATTCGCCACTAAGTGGCGGTGACATCACCACGACGCTTGTGCCAGGCTATGTGCACCCTGAGGCTACCACGTGAAGTGTCGAACGCCCGCTGGCAGGAGGTCACGGGGCAGACCCAGGTGCCACGGGTCGACTGACTGAGATGACTGGCTGATGCACCACCTGTGCCCCCTACTGTGCCAACCTGCTGTGCTTTAGCCACCCGGCGCTCCGCTCGTTGTTGTGAGCGTCGCTCCTCCGCCCTCCGTTGTTGTTGGAGGGCGACTGCCTCCAACTGCCCAGTAGCGTCCTTCACGAGCCTCCTCCACAGAGGCCGATCTTGACACCGCTGGTACCAGTCATAGGCAAGTCCACTCAGCTCCACGTCCTCCTGTACCACGTCACTCCATCCCTTCTCTAGCCCCGTGCCGCGCCCGCTTAGCCCCCTCGATCCGGCCGAACAAAAGCTGATGTTCATGATGATGTTGATGATGATTATGATGATGTTGGTGTTGATGATGTTGATGATGATGTTGATGATGATGTTGATGATGTTGATGGTGTTTATGTCCCCAGGAGTTTGTCTGGGTATGCAGCTTGCAGTGATTGAGTTTGCAAGACATCAGCTGGGATGGACAGGTACAGAATATCACAACGACATCACCACCATCAGCAACATCAACAACATCACCACCTCCACCATCACCTCCACCATCACCATCATCACCATCATCAACAACATCACCACCACCATCACCACCATCGCCACCATCAACAACATCAACATCTTCACCACCATCACCACCATCACCACCATCACCACCACCATCATCACCATCACCACCATCACCACCACCATCACCACCATCATCACCAACATCACCATCAAAATCACCACCATCACCATCACAACCACCACCATCACCACCATCATTACCACCACCATCACCACCACCATCATCACCACCACCATCACCATCATCACCACCACATCACCACCATCACCACCACCATCATCACCACCACCATCACCATCACCACCATCACCACCACCATCACCATCATCACCACCACCACCACCATCACCACCACCATCACCATCACCACCATCACCACCACCACCATCACCACCATCACCACCACCACCATCACCACCACCACCACCATCACCACCATCACCACCACCATCACCACCACCATCACCACCACCACCACCATCATCACCATCACCACCACCATCACCACCACCATCACCACCATCATCCCCTGTGTTAATCACTGTAGGTGGCGCCGCTGATGATGATGATGATACTACTACTGATGATGATGATACTACTGATCATGACACTACTGATGATGATACTACTACTGATGTTGGTGGTGAATGTTTTTCTTTTTTCAGATGCAAATTCCACGGAGTTTGACCCAGATACCAAACATCCAGTGGTGAGAATTATCATCAGTAGTAGTAGTATCATTAGGAGTAGTAGTATCATCATCAGTAGTAGTAGTATCATCAGTAGTAGAATCATCATCATTAGTAGTAGTATCATCATCATCAGTAGTAGTATCATTATTAGTAGTAGTATCATCAGTAGTAGTAGTATCATTAGTAGTATCATCATCAGTAGTAGTATCATCATCAGTAATAGTATAATCATCATCGGTAGTAGTATCATCATCATTGGTAGTAGTAGTATCATTAGTAGTAGTAGTATCATTAGTAGTAGTAGCATCATCAGTAGTAGTATCATCAGTAGTAGTAGTATCATCATCAGTAGTAGTATCATCATTAGTAGTAGTAGTATCATCATCAGTAGTAGTAGTATCATTAGTAGTAGTATCATCAGTAGTAGAATCATCATCAGTAGTAGTAGTATCATCATCAGTAGTAGTAGTATCATCATCATCAGTAGTAGTATCATCATCATCAGTAGTAGTATCATCATCATCAGTAGTAGTATCATCATTAGTAGTAGTATCATCATCATCAGTAGTAGTAGTATCATTAGTAGTAGTAGTATCATTATCATCAGTAGTATCATCATTAGTTGTAGTATCATTATCAGTAGTAGTATCATCATCATCAGTAGTAGTAGTATCATCATCAGTAATAGTATCATCATCAGTAGTAGTATCATCATCATTGGTAGTAGTAGTATCATCATCAGTAGTAGTATCGTCATCAGTAGTAGTATCAGCACTGTGTGGGTGGGTGAGTGAGTGAGTGGTGAGTGAGTGGGTGAGTGAGTGGTGAGTGAGTGGTGAGTGGTGAGTGAGTGGTGAGTGAGTGAGTGGTGAGTGAGTGGTGAGTGAGTGAGTGGTGAGTGAGTGGGCTGGTGAGTGAGTGGGCTGGTGAGTGAGTGGTGAGTGAGTGGTGAGTGAGTGGTGAGTGAGTGGGTGAGTGGTAAGTGAGTGGTGAGTGAGTGGTGAGTGAGTGGTGAGTGAGTGGTGAGTGAGTGGTAAGTGAGTGGTGAGTGAGTGAGTGAGTGGTGGGTGAGTGAGTGAGTGGGTGAGTGAGTGGGTGGGTGGGTGGTGAGTGAGTGAGTGGTGAGTGAGTGGTGAGTGAGTGGTGAGTGAGTGGTGAGTGAGTGGTGAGTGAGTGAGTGGTGAGTGAGTGGGCAAGTGAGTGGTGAGTGAGTGATGAGTGGTGAGTGAGTGGTGAGTGAGTGAGTGGTGAGTGAGTGGTGAGTGAGTGAGTGGTGAGTGAGTGGTGAGTGGGTGAGTGGTAAGTGAGTGGTGAGTGAGTGGTGAGTGAGTGGTGAGTGAGTGGTGAGTGAGTGGTGAGTGAGTGAGTGGTGAGTGAGTGGTAAGTGAGTGGTGAGTGAGTGGTGAGTGAGTGGGTGGGTGAGTGAGTGGGTGGGTGGGTGGTGAGTGAGTGAGTGGTGAGTGAGTGGTGAGTGAGTGGTGAGTGAGTGGTGAGTGAGTGAGTGGTGAGTGTGTGAGTGGTGAGTGTGTGAGTGGTGAGTGAGTGGTGAGTGTGTGAGTGGTGAGTGAGTGAGTGAGTGGTGAGTGGGTGAGTGAGTGGTGAGTGGGTGAGTGAGTGGTGAGTGAGTGAGTGGTGACTGAGTGAGTGGTGAGTGAGTGAGTGGTGAGTGAGTGAGTGGTGAATGGGTGAGTGGGTGAGTGGTGAGTGAGTGAGTGGTGAGTGAGTGGTGAGTGAGTGGTGAGTGTGTGAGTGGTGAGTGATTGGTGAGTGAGTGGTGAGTGAGTGGTGAGTGAGTGGGTGAGTGAGTGAATGGTGAGTGAGTGAGTGGTGAGTGAGTGGTGAGTGAGTGGTGAGTGAGTGGTGAGTGAGTGGTGAGTGATTGGTGAGTGAGTGGTGAGTGAGTGGTGAGTGAGTGGTGAGTGAGTGGTGAGTGAGTGGTGAGTGAGTGGTGAGTGAGTGGTGAGTGAGTGGTGAGTGATTGGTGAGTGAGTGGTGAGTGAGTGGTGAGTGAGTGGTGAGTGAGTGGTGAGTGAGTGGTGAGTGAGTGGTGAGTGAGTGGTGAGTGAGTGGTGAGTGAGTGGTGAGTGATTGGTGAGTGAGTGGTGAGTGAGTGGTGAGTGAGTGGTGAGTGAGTGGTGAGTGAGTGAGTGGTGAGTGAGTGGTGAGTGAGTGAGTGAGTGGTGAGTGGGTGAGTGAGTGGTGAGTGAGTGGTGAGTGAGTGAGTGGTGAGTGTGTGAGTGGTGAGTGGTGAGTGAGTGGTGAGTGAGTGAGTGGGTGAGTGAGTGAGTGGTGAGTGAGTGGTGAGTGAGTGGTGAGTGAGTGGTGAGTGAGTGGTGAGTGGTTTTCCAGGTGGTGGACATGCCAGAACATAACCCAGGTGACATGGGTGGGACCATGAGACTGGGAAAGCGAACAACAATCTTCAAGACTTCAAACTCTGTACTGCGTGAGTCACCCACTCACCACTCACCACTCACCCAGTCACTCACCACTCACTCACCACTCACCACTCACTCACCACTCACTCACTCACTCACCACTCACTCACTCACCACTCACTCACCCACTCACCCACTCACTCACTCACCCACCCACTCACCCACTCACTCACCCACTCACCCACTCGTTCACTCACCACTCACTCGCTCACTCACCCACTCACTCACCCACTCGTTCACTCACCACTCACTCACTCACTCACCCAGTCACTCACTCACCCAGTGACTCACCCAGTCACTCACCCACTCACTCACCACTCACTCACCCACCCACTCACCACTCACTCACCACTCACTCACCCACTCACTCACTCACCACTCACTCACTCACTCACCCAGTCACTCACTCACCCAGTCACTCACCACCCACTCACTCACCCACTCACCCACCCACCCACTCACTCACCCACCCACTCACCCACTCACCCACCCACTCACTCACTCACTCACCCACCCACTCACCCAGTCACTCACCCACTCACTCACTCACCCACCCACTCACCCACTCACTCACCCACTCACCCACCCACTCACTCACCCACTCACTCACTCACCACTCACTCACCCACTCACCCACTCACTCACTCACCCACCCACTCACCACTCACTCACTCACCACTCACTCACTCACTCACTCACCCACCCACTCACCCACTCACTCACTCACCCACTCACTCACTCACCACTCACTCACTCACCCAGTCACTCACCACTCACTCACCCACTCACTCACTCACCCACTCACTCACCCACTCACCCACTCACCACTCACTCACCCACTCACTCACTCACCCACTCACCCAGTCACTCACCACTCACTCACCACTCGCTCACTCACTCACTCACCACTCACTCACTCACCACTCACTCACTCACCACTCACTCACCCAGTCACTCACTCACTCACCCAGTCACTCACTCACTCACCCAGTCACCCACTCACTCACCACTCACTCACCACTCACTCTCTCACTCACTCACTCACCCACTCACTCACTCATCCACCCACCCACTCACTCACTCACTCACCCAGTCACTCACTCACTCACTCACCACTCACTCACTCACTCACCCACTCACTCACCCACCCACTCACTCACTCACCCACTCACTCACTCACCACTCACTCTCTCACTCAATCACTCACTCACCACTCACTCACTCACCACTCACTCACCCAGTCACTCACTCACCACTCACTCACCACTCACTCACTCACCCACTCACTCACCCACTCACTCACTCACCCACTCACTCACCCACTCACTCACCCACTCACTCACCCACTCACTCACTCACTCACCCACTCACTCACTCACTCACCCAGTCACTCACTCACCCACTCACTCACCCACCCACCCACTCACCCACCCACTCACCCACCACTCACTCACCCACTCACTCACTCACCCACTCACTCACCACTCACTCACCCACTCACTCACTCACTCACCCACTACTCACCATCCGTTATGTTCCAGGTCAGCTTTACGGAAACAAAGACTCAGTGGATGAGAGACATCGCCATAGATACGAGGTGAGATGATGGTGGTGGTGATGGTGGTGGTGATGGTGGTGGTGATGGTGGTGATGGTGGTGGTGGTGATGGTGGTGGTGATGGTGGTGGTGGTGGTGATGGTGGTGGTGATGGTGGTGGTGATGGTGGTGGTGGTGATGGTGATGGTGGTGATGGTGGTGGTGATGGTGGTGGTGGTGATGGTGGTGGTGATGGTGGTGGTGGTGGTGATGGTGGTGGTGATGGTGGTGATGGTGGTGGTGGTGATGGTGGTGGTGGTGGTGATGGTGGTGGTGGTGATGGTGGTGGTTGTGATGGTGGTGGTGATGGTGGTGGTGGTGATGGTGATGGTGGTGGTGGTGATGGTGGTGGTGGTGATGGTGGTGATGGTGGTGGTGATGGTGGTGGTGGTGATGGTGGTGGTGGTGGTGATGGTGGTGGTGGTGATGGTGGTGGTTGTGATGGTGGTGGTGATGGTGGTGGTGGTGATGGTGATGGTGGTGGTGGTGATGGTGGTGGTGGTGGTGGTGATGGTGGTGGTGGTGATGGTGGTGATGGTGATGGTGGTGATGGTGATGGTGGTGGTGATGGTGGTGGTGATGGTGGTGGTGATGGTGGTGGTGATGGTGGTGGTGGTGATGGTGGTGGTGATGGTGGTGGTGATGGTGGTGGTGATGGTGGTGGTGGTGATGGTGGTGGTGGTGATGGTGGTGATGGTGATGGTGGTGATGGTGGTGGTGATGGTGGTGGTGATGGTGGTGGTGGTGATGGTGGTGGTGATGGTGGTGGTGGTGGTGATGGTGGTGGTGGTGATGGTGGTGGTGATGGTGGTGGTGATGGTGGTGATGGTGATGGTGGTGATGGTGGTGATGGTGGTGGTGGTGATGGTGGTGGTGGTGGTGATGGTGGTGATGGTGGTGGTGGTGGTGGTGGTGGTGGTGATGGTGGTGGTGATGGTGGTGGTGGTGATGGTGGTGGTGGTGATGGTGGTGATGGTGATGGTGGTGGTGGTGATGGTGATGGTGGTGGTGATGGTGGTGATGGTGGTGGTGGTGGTGGTGGTGATGGTGGTGGTGGTGGTGGTGATGGTGGTGGTGATGGTGGTGGTGGTGATGGTGGTGGTGGTGATGGTGGTGGTGGTGGTGATGGTGGTGATGGTGGTGGTGGTGATGGTGGTGGTGATGGTGGTGATGGTGGTGACGGTGATGGTGGTGGTGATGGTGGTGATGGTGGTGGTGGTGATGGTGATGGTGGTGATGGTGATGGTGGTGGTGGTGATGGTGGTGGTGATGGTGGTGGTGGTGATGGTGGTGGTGGTGATGGTGGTGGTGGTGATGGTGGTGATGGTGGTGGTGGTGGTGATGGTGGTGGTGGTGATGGTGGTGATGATGATGATGGTGGTGATGGTGATGGTGGTGGTGATGGTGGTGATGGTGGTGGTGATGGTGGTGGTGATGGTGGTGATGATGATGACGATGGTGGTGGTGATGATGATGGTGTTTGGGGTGTGGAAGGTGAATCCGGTGGTGGTGGTGATGGTGATGATGATGGTGGTGGTGATGGTGGTGATGATGGTGGTGATGGTGGCGATGGTGATGATGATGGTGATGGTGGTGATGGTGATGGTGGTGTTTGGGGTGTTGAAGGTGAATCCGGTGATGGTGGTGGTGGTGATTATGATGGTGATGACGATGATGGTGTTTGGGGTGTTGAAGGTGAATCCGGTGATGGTGGTGTTGGTGGTGGTAGTGATGGTGGTGATGATGATGATGGTGGTGATGGTGGTGATGGTGGTGGTGGTGATGATGGTGATGATGATGATGATGATGACGATGATGATGCTGATGATGGTGTTTGGGGTGTTGAAGGTGAATCCGGTGTTGGTTCCGGAGTTTGAGAGCCGTGGACTTCGCTTTGTTGGCCAAGATGCTGACGGAGTGAGGATGGAGGTGCTGGAGTTAGATGGTGAGATCACTCACCACGTCACTCACCACGTCACTCACCACGTCACTCACCACGTCACTCACCACGTCACTCACCACGTCACTCACTCACTCACCACGTCACTCACCACGTCACTCACCACGTCACTCACCACGTCACTCACCACGTCACTCACCACGTCACTCACTCACTCACTCACCACATCACTCACTCACCACGTCACTCACCACGTCACTCACCACGTCACTCACCACGTCACTCACCACGTCACTCACCACGTCACTCACCACGTTACTCACCACGTCACTCACCCACTCACTCACTCACCACGTCACTCACCACGTCACTCACCACGTCACTCACCACGTCACTCACCACGTCACTCACCACGTCACTCACCACGTCACTCACCATGTCACTCACCACGTTACTCACCACGTTACTCACCACGTTACTCACCACGTCACTCACCCACTCACTCACTCACCACGTCACTCACCACGTCACTCACCACGTCACTCACCACGTCACTCACCACGTCACTCACCACGTCACTCACCACGTCACTCACCACGTCACTCACCACGTCACTCACCACGTTACTCACCACGTTACTCACTCACCACGTCACTCACCACGTTACTCACCACGTCACTCACCACGCCACTCACCACGTCACTCACCACGTCACTCACCACGTCACTCACTCACTCACCACGTCACTCACCACGTCAATCACCACGCCACTCACCACGTCACTCACCACGTCACTCACCACGTCACTCACTCACTCACCACGTCACTCACCACGTCACTCACCACGTCACTCACTCACCACGTCACTCACTCACTCACCACGTCACTCACCACGTCACTCACCACGTCACTCACCACGTTACTCACTCACCACGTCACTCACCACGTCACTCACTCACCACATCACTCACCACATCACTCACCACGTCACTCACCACGTCACTCACCACGTCACTCACTCACTCACCACGTCACTCACCACGTCACTCACCACGTCACTCACCACGTCACTCACCACATCACTCACTCACCACGTCACTCACCACATCACTCACCACATCACTCACTCACCACGTCACTCACCACGTCACTCACTCACTCACCACATCACTCACCACATCACTCACCACGTCACTCACCACGTCACTCACCACGTCACTCACCACGTCACTCACCACGTCACTCACTCACCACATCACTCACCACGTCACTCACCACGTTACTCACCACGTCACTCACCACGTCACTCACCACGTCACTCACTCACTCACCACATCACTCACCACATCACTCACCACATCACTCACCACGTCACTCACCACATCACTCACCACGTCACTCACCACATCACTCACCACGTCACTCACCACGTCACTCACCACGTCACTCACCACATCACTCACTCACCACGTCACTCACCACGTCACTCACCACGTCACTCACCACGTCACTCACCACATTACTCACCATGTCACTCACCACATCACTCACCACGTCACTCACCACGTCACTCACCCCGTCACTCACCACGTCACTCACCACGTCACTCACCACGTCACTCACCACATCACTCACCACGTCACTCACTCACCACATCACTCACCACGTCACTCACCACGTCACTCACCACATCACTCACCACGTCACTCACCACATCACTCACCACGTCACTCACCACATCACTCACCACGTCACTCACTCACCACATCACTCACCACGTCACTCACCACGTCACTCACCACGTCACTCACCACATCACTCACCACGTCACTCACTCACTCACCACGTCACTCACCACGTCACTCACCACGTTACTCACCACATCACTCACCACATCACTCACCACGTCACTCACCACATCACTCACCACGTCACTCACTCACTCACCACATCACTCACTCACTCACCACGTCACTCACCACATCACTCACCACGTCACTCACCACATCTATCACCACATCACTCACCACGTCACTCACCACGTCACTCACCACGTCACTCACCACGTCACTCACCACGTCACTCACCACGTCACTCACCAGGTTATTCACTCACCACATCACTCACCACATCACTCACCACGTCACTCACCACGTCACTCACTCACTCACCACGTCACTCACCACGTCACTCACCACGTCACTCACCACGTCACTCACCACGTCACTCACCAGGTTACTCACTCACCACGTCACTCACCACATCACTCACCACGTCACTCACCACGTCACTCACCACGTCACTCACCACGTCACTCACCAGGTTACTCACTCACCACGTCACTCACCACGTCACTCACCACGTCACTCACCACGTCACTCACCACGTTACTCACCACGTCACTCACCACGTCACTCACCACATCACTCACCACGTCACTCACCACGTCACTCACCACGTCACTCACCACGTCACTCACCAGGTTATTCACTCACCACATCACTCACCACGTCACTCACCACGTCACTCACTCACTCACCACGTCACTCACCACGTCACTCACCACGTCACTCACCAGGTTACTCACTCACCACGTCACTCACCACATCACTCACCACATCACTCACCACGTCACTCACCACGTCACTCACCACGTCACTCACTCACCACGTCACTCACCACGCCACTCACCACGTCACTCACCACGTCACTCACCACGTCACTCACCACATCACTCACTCACCACGTCACTCACCACATCACTCACCACGTTACTCACTCACTCAGTCACTCACTCACTCACTCACCACGTCACTCACTCACCACGTTACTCACCACGTCACTCACCACGTCACTCACCACGTCACTCACCGCGTCACTCACCGCGTCACTCACCACGTCACTCACCACGTCACTCACCACGTCACTCACTCAGTCACTCACTCACCACGTCACTCACCACGTCACTCACCACGTCACTCACTCACCACATCACTCACCACGTCACTCACCACGTCACTCACCACGTCACTCACCACGTCACTCACCACGTTACTCACCACGTCACTCACCACGTCACTCACCACGTCACTCACCACATCACTCACTCACCACGTCACTCACCACATCACTCACCACGTCACTCACCACGTCACTCACCACATCACTTACCACGTCACTCACCACATCACTCACCACATCACTCACCACATCACTCACCACGTCACTCACCACGTCACTCACTCACTCACCACGTCACTCACCACGTCCCTCACCACGTCACTCACCACGTCACTCACCACGTCACTCACCACGTCACTCACTCACCACATCACTCACCACGTCACTCACTCACTCACCACATCACTCACCACATCACTCACCACGTCACTCACCACATCACTCACTCACTCACCACGTCACTCACCACGTCCCTCACCACGTCACTCACCACGTCACTCACCACGTCACTCACCACGTCACTCACGTCACTCACTCACCACGTCACTCACCACGTCACTCACCACGTCACTCACCACGTCACTCACTCACCATGTCACTCACCACATCACTCACCACATCACTCACCACGTCACTCACCCCGTCACTCACCACGTCACTCACCACGTCACTCACCACGTCACTCACCACGTCACTCACCACGTCACTCACCACGTCACTCACCACATCACTCACCACGTCACTCACTCACCACATCACTCACCACGTCACTCACCACATCACTCACCACGTCACTCACCACGTCACTCACCACATCACTCACCACGTCACTCACCACATCACTCACCACGTCACTCACCACATCACTCACCACGTCACTCACTCACCACATCACTCACCACGTCACTCACCACGTCACTCACCACGTCACTCACCACATCACTCACCACGTCACTCACTCACTCACCACGTCACTCACCACGTCACTCACCACGTTACTCACCACATCACTCACCACATCACTCACCACGTCACTCACCACATCACTCACCACGTCACTCACTCACTCACCACATCACTCACTCACTCACCACGTCACTCACCACATCACTCACCACGTCACTCACCACATCTATCACCACGTCACTCACCACGTCACTCACCACGTCACTCACCACGTCACTCACCACGTCACTCACCACGTCACTCACCACGTTATTCACTCACCACATCACTCACCACATCACTCACCACGTCACTCACCACGTCACTCACTCACTCACCACGTCACTCACCACGTCACTCACCACGTCACTCACCACGTCACTCACCACGTCACTCACCAGGTTACTCACTCACCACGTCACTCACCACATCACTCACCACGTCACTCACCACGTCACTCACCACGTCACTCACCACGTCACTCACCAGGTTACTCACCACGTCACTCACCACGTCACTCACCACGTCACTCACCACGTCACTCACCACGTTACTCACCACATCACTCACCACGTCACTCACCACATCACTCACCACGTCACTCACCACGTCACTCACCACGTCACTCACCACGTCACTCACCAGGTTATTCACTCACCACATCACTCACCACATCACTCACCACGTCACTCACCACGTCACTCACCACGTCACTCACTCACTCACTCACCACGTCACTCACCACGTCACTCACCACGTCACTCGCCAGGTTACTCACTCACCACGTCACTCACCACATCACTCACCACATCACTCACCACGTCACTCACCACGTCACTCACCACGTCACTCACTCACCACGTCACTCACCACGCCACTCACCACGTCACTCACCACGTCACTCACCACGTCACTCACCACATCACTCACTCACCACGTCACTCACCACATCACTCACCACGTTACTCACTCACTCAGTCACTCACTCACTCACTCACCACGTCACTCACTCACCACGTTACTCACCACGTCACTCACCACGTCACTCACCACGTCACTCACCGCGTCACTCACCGCGTCACTCACCACGTCACTCACCACGTCACTCACCACGTCACTCACCACGTCACTCACCACGTCACTCACTCAGTCACTCACTCACCACGTCACTCACCACGTCACTCACCACGTCACTCACTCACCACGTCACTCACCACGTCACTCACCACGTCACTCACCACGTCACTCACCACGTTACTCACCACGTCACTCACCACGTCACTCACCACGTCACTCACCACATCACTCACTCACCACGTCACTCACCACATCACTCACCACGTCACTCACCACGTCACTCACCACATCACTTACCACGTCACTCACCACATCACTCACCACATCACTCACCACATCACTCACCACGTCACTCACCACGTCACTCACTCACTCACCACGTCACTCACCACGTCCCTCACCACGTCACTCACCACGTCACTCACCACGTCACTCACCACGTCACTCACTCACCACATCACTCACCACGTCACTCACTCACTCACCACATCACTCACCACATCACTCACCACGTCACTCACCACATCACTCACTCACCACGTCACTCACCACGTCCCTCACCACGTCACTCACCACGTCACTCACCACGTCACTCACCACGTCACTCACGTCACTCACTCACCACGTCACTCACCACGTCACTCACCACGTCACTCACCACGTCACTCACCACGTCACTCACTCACCATGTCACTCACCACGTCACTCACCACATCACTCACCACATCACTCACCACGTCACTCACCACGTCACTCACCACGTCACTCACTCACCACATCACTCACCACGTCACTCACCACGTCACTCACCACGTCACTCACCACGTCACTCACCACGTCACTCACCACATCACTCACTCACCACGTCACTCACCACGTCACTCACTCACCACGTCACTCACCACATCACTCACCACGTCACTCACTCACCACATCACTCACCACGTCACTCACCACATCACTCACCACGTCACTCACCACATTACTCACCACGTCACTCACCACATCACTCACCACGTCACTCACCACATCACTCACCCCGTCACTCACCACGTCACTCACCACGTCACTCACCACGTCACTCACCACATCACTCACCACGTCACTCACTCACCACATCACTCACCACGTCACTCACCACGTCACTCACCACATCACTCACCACGTCACTCACCACATCACTCACCACGTCACTCACCACATCACTCACCACGTCACTCACCAAGTTACTCACCACGTTACTCACCACGTCACTCACCACGTCACTCAGCAAGTTACTCACCACGTCACTCACCACGTCACTCACCACATCACTCACCACGTCACTCACCACGTCACTCACCACGTCACTCACCACGTCACTCACTCACTCACCACATCACTCACCACGTCACTCACCACGTCACTCACCACGTTACTCACCACATCACTCACCACATCACTCACCACGTCACTCACCACATCACTCGCCACGTCACTCACTCACTCACCACATCACTCACTCACTCACCACGTCACTCACCACATCACTCACCACGTCACTCACCACATCTATCACCACATCACTCACCACGTCACTCACCACGTCACTCACCACGTCACTCACTCACCATGTCACTCACCACGTCACTCACCACATCACTCACCACATCACTCACTCACCACGTCACTCACCACGTCACTCACTCACTCACCACGTCACTCACCACATCACTCACCACATCACTCACCACGTCACTCACCACGTCACTCACCACGTCACTCACCACGTCACTCACTCACCACATCACTCACCACGTCACTCACCACGTCACTCACCACGTCACTCACCACGTCACTCACCACATCACTCACTCACCACGTCACTCACCACGTCACTCACTCACCACGTCACTCACCACATCACTCACCACGTCACTCACTCACCACATCACTCACCACGTCACTCACCACATCACTCACCACGTCACTCACCACATTACTCACCACGTCACTCACCACATCACTCACCACGTCACTCACCACATCACTCACCCCGTCACTCACCACGTCACTCACCACGTCACTCACCACGTCACTCACCACATCACTCACCACGTCACTCACTCACCACATCACTCACCACGTCACTCACCACGTCACTCACCACATCACTCACCACGTCACTCACCACATCACTCACCACGTCACTCACCAAGTTACTCACCACGTTACTCACCACGTCACTCACCACGTCACTCACCAAGTTACTCACCACGTCACTCACCACGTCACTCACCACGTCACTCACCACGTCACTCACCACGTCACTCACCACGTCACTCACCACGTCACTCACTCACTCACCACATCACTCACCACGTCACTCACCACGTCACTCACCACGTTACTCACCACATCACTCACCACATCACTCACCACGTCACTCACCACATCACTCGCCACGTCACTCACTCACTCACCACATCACTCACTCACTCACCACGTCACTCACCACATCACTCACCACGTCACTCACCACATCTATCACCACATCACTCACTACGTCACTCACCACATCACTCACCACGTCACTCACCACGTCACTCACCACGTCACTCACCAGGTTATTCACTCACCACATCACTCACCACATCACTCACCACGTCACTCACCACGTCACTCACCACGTCACTCACCACGTCACTCACCAGGTTACTCACTCACCACGTCACTCACCACATCACTCACCACGTCACTCACCACGTCACTCACCAGGTTACTCACTCACCAGGTTACTCACTCACCATGTCACTCACCACGTCACTCACCACGTCACTCACCACGTCACTCACCACGTCACTCACCACGTCACTCACTCACCACGTCACTCACCACGTCACTCACCACGTTACTCACCACCTCACTCACCATGTCACTCACCACGTCACCTCACTCACCACCCACGTCACTCACCACTCACCACCACCCACCCCACCACCCCCCACCCCACCCACTCACCACTCACCACCCACTCACCACCCACCACTCACCCCCTTACTCCACACACCACATACTCACCCCACACTCAACCCCACACTCACCCACCCCACTCACTCACACCACCCACCCACCACCTACCCACTCACCCACCCACTCACCCACTCACTCACCCACCCACTCACCCACTCACTCACCTACTCACCCACCCGCTCACCCACTCACTCACCAACCCACCCACTCACTCACCCACTCACCCACCCACTCACCCACTCACCCACCCACTCACTCACCAACCCACCACACCCACCCACTCACTCACCCACCCACCTACCCACCCACTCACTCACCCACTCACCCACCCACCCACTCACTCACTCACCCACTCACTCACTCACTCACCCACTCACCCACCCACCAACCCACCCACCCACTCACTCACCCACCAACCCACCAACCCACCCACTCACCCACCCACCCACCCACCAACCCCCCAACCCACCCACTCACTCACCCACTCACCCACCCACTCACTCACCCACTGACCCACTCAACCACTCACCCACCCACTCACTCACCCACTCACTCACCCACTCACCCACCCACTCACTCACCCACCTACCCACCCACTCACCCACTCACCCACCCACTCACCCACCCACTCACTCACCCACCAACCCACCCACTCACTCACCCACCCACTCACCCACCCACCAACCCACCAACCAACCCACCCACTCACTCACCCACCAACCCACCCACTCACCCACCCGCTCACCCACCCACTCACTCACCCACCTACCCACCCACTCACCCACTCACCCACCCACCCACTCACCCACCCACTCACTCACCCACTCACCCACCCACCCACCCACTCACTCACTCACCCACCCACCCACCCACCTACCCACCCACCCACCCACCCACCCTCTCTCTGTGTCTCTCCCCAGACCATCCGTTTTTTGTGGGGGTCCAGTTCCACCCCGAGTTCACCTCCAGACCCATGTCTCCTTCTCCCGTCTACCTGGGTCTACTGCTCAGCGCCGCTGGCAAGCTCCAGAGCTTCCTGCAGAGGGGTTGCAGATTGTCTCCACGGTACGTGCCTGGGGGAGTGACTGGGGAGTGACTGGGGAGTGACTGGGGGAGTGGGTGACTGGGGGAGTGACTGGGGGAGTGGGGGAGTGGGTGACTGGGGGAGTGACTGGGTGACTGTCTCCACGGTACGTGCCTGGGGGAGTGACTGGGGAGTGACTGGGTGAGTGACTGGGGGAGTGACTGGGGGAGTGACTGGGGAGTGACTGGGTGACTGGGGGAGTGACTGGGGAGTGACTGACTGGGGGAGTGACTGTCTCCACGGTACGTGGCTGGGGGAGTGACTGGGGAGTGACTGGGGGAGTGACTGGGGGAGTGACTGGGGAGTGACTGGGGGAGTGACTGGGGGAGTGACTGGGTGACTGTCTCCACGGTACGTGCCTGGGGGAGTGACTGGGGAGTGACTGGGGAGTGACTGGGTGAGTGACTGGGGGAGTGGGTGACTGGGGGAGTGACTGGGGGAGTGGGTGACTGGGGGAGTGACTGGGTGATTGTCTCCACGGTACGTGGCTGGGGGAGTGACTGGGGAGTGACTGGGGAGTGACTGGGGGAGTGACTGGGTGACTGGGGGAGTGACTGGGGAGTGACTGGGTGACTGTCTCCACGGTACGTGCCTGGGGGAGTGACTGGGGAGTGACTGGGGGAGTGACTGGGGGAGTGACTGGGGAGTGACTGGGGGAGTGACTGGGTGACTGGGGAGTGACTGGGGGAGTGACTGGGTGATTGTCTCCACGGTACGTGCCTGGGGGAGTGACTGGGGGAGTGACTGGGGAGTGACTGGGGGACTGGGTGACTGGGGGAGTGACTGGGGAGTGATTGGGGGAGTGGGTGACTGGGGGAGTGACTGGGTGACTGTCTCCACGGTACGTGCCTGGGGGAGTGACTGGGGAGTGACTGGGGGAGTGGGTGACTGGGGGAGTGACTGGGGAGTGACTGGGGAGTGACTGGGGAGTGACTGGGGGAGTGGGTGACTGGGGGTGTGACTGGGGGAGTGACTGGGGGAGTGGGTGACTGGGGGAGTGACTGGGTGACTGTCTCCACGGTACGTGCCTGGGGGAGTGACTGGGGAGTGACTGGGGAGTGACTGGGTGAGTGACTGGGGGAGTGACTGGGGGAGTGGGGGAGTGGGTGACTGGGGGAGTGACTGGGTGACTGTCTCCACGGTACGTGCCTGGGGGAGTGACTGGGGAGTGACTGGGGAGTGACTGGGTGAGTGACTGGGGGAGTGACTGGGGGAGTGACTGGGGAGTGACTGGGTGACTGGGGGAGTGACTGGGTGACTGGGGGAGTGACTGGGGAGTGACTGACTGGGGGAGTGACTGGGTGACTGTCTCCACGGTACGTGGCTGGGGGAGTGACTGGGGAGTGACTGGGTGACTGGGGAGTGACTGGGGGAGTGGGTGACTGGGGGAGTGACTGGGGAGTGACTGGGTGACTGTCTCCACGGTACGTGCCTGGGGGAGTGACTGGGGAGTGACTGGGGGAGTGGGTGACTGGGGGAGTGACTGGGGGAGTGGGGGAGTGGGTGACTGGGGGAGTGACTGGGTGACTGTCTCCACGGTACGTGGCTGGGGGAGTGACTGGGGAGTGACTGGGGGACTGGGTGACTGGGGGAGTGACTGGGGAGTGATTGGGGGAGTGGGTGACTGGGGGAGTGACTGGGTGACTGTCTCCACGGTACGTGCCTGGGGGAGTGACTGGGGAGTGACTGGGGAGTGACTGGGGGAGTGGGTGACTGGGGGAGTGACTGGGGGAGTGGGGGAGTGGGTGACTGGGGGAGTGACTGGGTGACTGTCTCCACGGTACGTGCCTGGGGGAGTGACTGGGGAGTGACTGGGTGAGTGACTGGGGGAGTGACTGGGGGAGTGACTGGGGAGTGACTGGGTGACTGGGGGAGTGACTGGGTGACTGGGGGAGTGACTGGGGAGTGACTGACTGGGGGAGTGACTGGGTGACTGTCTCCACGGTACGTGGCTGGGGGAGTGACTGGGGAGTGACTGGGGGAGTGACTGGGGGAGTGACTGGGGGAGTGACTGGGGGAGTGACTGGGGGAGTGACTGGGTGATTGTCTCCACGGTACGTGGCTGGGGGAGTGACTGGGGAGTGACTGGGGGAGTGACTGGGGGAGTGACTGGGGGAGTGACTGGGGGAGTGACTGGGGGAGTGTCTCCACGGTACGTGCCTGGGGGAGTGACTGGGGAGTGACTGGGTGAGTGACTGGGGGAGTGGGTGACTGGGGGAGTGACTGGGGGAGTGACTGGGGGAGTGGGTGACTGGGGGAGTGACTGGGTGATTGTCTCCACGGTACGTGGCTGGGGGAGTGACTGGGGAGTGACTGGGGAGTGACTGACTGGGAGAGTGACTGGGGGAGTGACTAGGGGAGTGACTGGGTGACTGTCTCCACGGTACGTGCCTGGGGGAGTGACTGGGGAGTGACTGGGGGAGTGACTGGGTGACTGGGGAGTGACTGGGGAGTGACTGGGGGAGTGACTGGGTGATTGTCTCCATGGTACGTGGCTGGGGGAGTGACTGGGGAGTGACTGGGGAGTGACTGGGGGAGTGACTGGGGAGTGACTGGGGAGTGACTGGGGGAGTGACTGGGTGATTGTCTCCACGGTACGTGCCTGGGGGAGTGACTGGGGGAGTGACTGGGGGAGTGACTGGGGGAGTGACTGGGGGAGTGGGTGACTAGGGGAGTGACTGGGTGATTGTCTCCACGGTACGTGCCTGGGGGAGTGACTGGGGAGTGACTGGGGAGTGACTGGCTTGGGAGTGACTGGGTGACTGGGGGAGTGACTGGGGGAGTGGGTGACTGGGGGAGTGACTGGGTGACTGGGGGAGTGACTGGGTGACTGTCTCCACGGTACGTGCCTGGGGGAGTGACTGGGGAGTGACTGACTGGGGGAGTGACTGGGGGAGTGACTGGGGGAGTGACTGGGTGATTGTCTCCATGGTACGTGCCTGGGGGAGTGACTGGGGAGTGACTGGGGGAGTGACTGGGTGACTGGGGGAGTGACTGGGGAGTGACTGGGTGACTGGGGGAGTGACTGGGGAGTTACTGGGGGAGTTACTGGGGGAGTGACTGGGGAGTGACTGGGGAGTGACTGGGGAGTGACTGGGTGACTGTCTCCACGGTACGTGTCTGGGGGAGTGACTGGGGGAGTGACTGGGGAGTGACTGGGGAGTGGCTGGGTGACTGGGGAGTGACTGGGGGAGTGGGTGACTGGGGGAGTGACTGGGGGAGTGACTGGGTGACTGTCTCCACGGTACGTGCCTGGGGGAGTGACTGGGGAGTGACTGGGGAGTGACTGGGTGACTGGGGAGTGACTGGGGGAGTGGGCGACTGGGGGAGTGACTGGGGGAGTGACTGGGTGACTGGGGGAGTGACTGGGGGAGTGACTGGGTGAGTGGGGGAGTGACTGGGTGAGTGGGGGAGTGACTGTGTGGCTGGGGGAGTGACTGTGTGGCTGGGGGAGTGACTGGGTGGCTGGGGGAGTGACTGGGTGGCTGGGGGAGTGACTGTCTCCCCGGTACGTGCCTGGGGGAGTGACTGGGGAGTGACTGGGGAGTGACTGGGTGACTGGGGGAGTGACTGGGTGACTGGGGGAGTGACTGGGTGACTGGGGGAGTGACTGACTGGGTGAGTGACTGACTGGGTGAGTGACTGACTGGGTGAGTGACTGACTGGGTGAGTGACTGGGGGAGTGACTGGCTGGGGGAGTGCCTGGGTGACTGGGGGACTGGGGGAGTGACTGGGTGACTGGGGGAGTGACTGGGTGACTGGGGGAGTGACTGGGTGACTGGGGGAGTGACTGGGTGACTGGGGGAGTGACTGGGTGACTGGGGGAGTGACTGACTGGGGAGTGACTGGGTGACTGGGGGAGTGACTGGGTGACTGGGGGAGTGACTGGGGAAGTGACTGGGTGACTGGGGGAGTGACTGACTGGGTAACTGTCCCCCCGGTACGTGTCTGGGAGAGTGACTGGGGGAGTGACTGGGGGAGTGACTGGGGGAGTGGCTGGGGGAGTGGCTGGGGGAGTGGCTGGCTGGGGGAGTGACTGGCTGGGGGAGTGACTGGCTGGGGGAGTGACTGGCTGGGGGAGTGAGTGACTAGTTGAGTGACTCCCCACGTGACTAGGGATGACTACTCTGACGTCAGCGACGATGGGGACTCTCTGTGAGTGACCGAGTGAGTGACTGAGTGACTGAGTGACTAACTAACTGCTTGAGTGACTCCCCACGTGACTAACTGAGTGAGTGACTAACTGAGTGACTAACTGAGTGACTAACTGAGTGACTAACTGAGTGACTAACTGAGTGACTAACTGAGTGACTCCCCACGTGACTAGGGACGACTACTCTGACGTCAGCGACGATGGGGACTCTCTGTGAGTGAATGACTGACTGACTGAGTGACTAACTGAGTGACTGAGTGAGTGACTAAGTGACTGAGTGAGTGACTGAGTGAGTGACTGAGTGAGTGGGTGAGTGAGTGGGTGAGTGAGTGAGTGGTGAGTGAGTGGTGAGTGAGTGGTGAGTGAGAGGTGAGTGAGTGGTGAGTGAGTGGTGAGTGAGTGGGTGAGTGAGTGAGTGGTGAGTGAGTGGTGAGTGGTGAGTGAGTGGGTGAGTGAGTGGTGAGTGAGTGGTGAGTGAGTGGTGAGTGAGTGGTGAGTGGGTGAGTGAGTGGGTGAGTGAGTGGTGAGTGAGTGGTGAGTGAGTGGTGAGTGAGTGGTGAGTGGTGAGTGAGTGGTGAGTGAGTGGTGAGTGAGTGGTGAGTGGTGAGTGAGTGGTGAGTGAGTGGTGAGTGGTGAGTGAGTGACTGAGTGACTCCCCACGTGACTAACTAACTGAGTGAGTGACTGAGTGAGTGAGTGACTAACTGAGTGACTTCCCACATGACTGAGTGACTAGCTGAGTGAGTGAGTGACTAGTTGAGTGACTCCCCACATGACTAGGGACGACTACTCTAACGTCAGCGACGATGGGGACTCTCTGTGAGTGACTGAGTGACTAACTGAGTGACTGAGTGACTAACTGAGTGACTAACTGAGTGACTAGTTGAGTGACTAACTGAGTGACTCCCCACGTGACTAGGGACGACTACTCTGACGTCAGCGACGATGGTGACTCTCTGTGAGTGACTGAGTGAGTGACTGAGTGATTGACTGAGTGATTGACTGAGTGACTAACTGAGTGACTAACTGACTAACTAACTGAGTGACTAACTGAGTGACTAGTTGAGTGACTGACTGAGTGACTGAGTGAGTGACTCCCCACGTGACTAGGGACGACTACTCTGACGTCAGCGACGATGGGGACTCTCTGTGAGTGACTGAGTGAGTGACTGAGTGAGTGAGTGACTGAGTGAGTGACTGAGTGACTAACTGAGTGACTAACTGCTTGAGTGACTCCCCACGTGACTAACTGACTGAGTGACTAACTGAGTGACTAACTGAGTGACTAACTGAGTGACTAACTAACTAACTAACTGAGTGACTAACTGACTAACTAACTGAGTGACTAACTGAGTGACTAACTGAGTGACTAACTAACTAACTGAGTGACTAACTGACTAACTAACTGAGTGACTAACTGAGTGACTAACTGAGTGACTAACTGAGTGACTAACTGAGTGACTAACTGAGTGACTAGCTGAGTGACTAACTGAGTGACTAACTGAGTGACTAACTGAGTGACTGAGTGACTAACTGAGTGACTAACTGAGTGACTAACTGAGTGACTAACTGAGTGACTAACTGAGTGACTAACTGAGTGACTAGTTGAGTGACTAACTGAGTGACTCCCCACGTGACTAGGGACGACTACTCTGACGTCAGCGACGATGGGGACTCTCTTTGAGTGACTGAGTGAGTGACTGAGTGAGTGACTGAGTGACTAACTGAGTGACTAACTAAGTGAGTGAGTGACTGAGTGAGTGACTGAGTGACTAGTTGAGTGACTAGTTGAGTGACTAGCTGACTGAGTGACTCCCCACGTGACTGAGTGACTAACTGAGTGACTAACTAACTAACTAACTGAGTGACTAACTAACTAACTAACTGAGTGACTAACTAACTAACTGAGTGACTAACTAACTAACTAACTGAGTGACTAACTAACTGACTGAGTGACTCCCCACGTGACTAGGGACGACTACTCTGACGTCAGCGACGATGGTGACTCTCTGTGAGTGACTGAGTGAGTGACTGAGTGACTGAGTGACTAACTGAGTGACTAGTTGAGTGACTAACTGAGTGACTCCCCACGTGACTAGGGACGACTACTCTGACTACAGCGACGATGGGGACTCTCTGTGAGTGACTAACTAACTGACTGAGTGACTAACTGAGTGACTAGCTGAGTGACTGAGTGACTGAGTGAGTGAGTGACTAACTGAGTGAGTGACTCCCCACGTGACTAGGGACGACTACTCTGACGTCAGCGACGATGGGGACTCTCTGTGAGTGACTGAGTGAGTGACTGAGTGAGTGAGTGACTGAGTGAGTGACTGAGTGAGTGACTGAGTGAGTGACTGAGTGACTAACTGAGTGACTAGTTGAGTGACTGAGTGACTAACTGAGTGACTCCCCACGTGACTAGGGACGACTACTCTGACGTCAGCGACGATGGGGACTCTCTGTGAGTGACTAACTAACTGACTGAGTGACTAACTGAGTGACTAGCTGAGTGACTGAGTGACTAACTGAGTGACTGAGTGACTGACTGAGTGACTCCCCACGTGACTAGGGACGACTACTCTGACGTCAGCGACGATGGGGACTCTCTGTGAGTGAGTGAGTGACTGACTGAGTGAGTGACTGAGTGAGTGACTGAGTGAGTGACTGAGTGACTAACTGAGTGACTAACTGAGTGACTGAGTGACTAACTGAGTGACTGAGTGACTGACTGAGTGACTCCCCACGTGACTAGGGACGACTACTCTGACGTCAGCGACGATGGGGACTCTGTGAGTGAGTGAGTGACTGACTGAGTGAGTGACTGAGTGAGTGACTGAGTGAGTGACTGAGTGACTAACTGAGTGACTAACTGAGTGACTAACTGAGTGACTGAGTGACTAACTGAGTGAGTGAGTGACTAACTAACTGAGTGACTTCCCACGTGACTAGGGACGACTACTCTGACGTCAGCGACGATGGGGACTCTCTGTGAGTGACTGAGTGACTGAGTGAGTGACTGAGTGACTAACTGAGTGACTCCCCACGTGACTGAGTGACTAACTAACTGAGTGACTAACTAACTGAGTGACTAACTGAGTGACTAACTAACTGAGTGACTAACTGAGTGACTAACTGAGTGACTCCCCACGTGACTAGGGACGACTACTCTGACGTCAGCGACGATGGTGACTCTCTGTGAGTGACTGAGTGAGTGACTGAGTGAGTGACTGAGTGACTAGTTGAGTGACTAACTGAGTGACTGAGTGACTAACTGAGTGACTCACCACGTGACTAGGGACGACTACTCTGACGTCAGCGACGATGGGGACTCTCTGTGAGTGACTGAGTGAGTGACTGAGTGAGTGACTGAGTGACTAGTTGAGTGACTAACTGAGTGACTGAGTGACTAACTGAGTGACTCACCACGTGACTAGGGACGACTACTCTGACGTCAGCGACGATGGGGACTCTCTGTGAGTGACTGAGTGACTAACTGAGTGACTAACTAACTGAGTGAGTGACTAACTGAGTGACTAGTTGAGTGACTAACTAACTGAGTGACTAACTGAGTGACTAACTAACTGAGTGAGTGACTTCCCACGTGACTAGGGACGACTACTCTGACGTCAGCGACGATGGGGACTCTCTGTGAGTGACTGACTGAGTGACTAACTGAGTGAGTGAGTGACTGAGTGAGTGACTGAGTGAGTGAGTGACTGAGTGACTAACTGAGTGACTAGTTGAGTGACTAACTGAGTGACTGAGTGACTAACTGAGTGACTCACCACGTGACTAGGGACGACTACTCTGACGTCAGCGACGATGGGGACTCTCTGTGAGTGACTGAGTGACTGAGTGACTAGCTGACTGAGTGACTAACTGAGTGAGTGACTTCCCACGTGACTAGGGACGACTACTCTGACGTCAGCGACGATGGGGACTCTCTGTGAGTGAGTGACTGAGTGACTAACTGAGTGAGTGAGTGACTAACTGAGTGACTCCCCACGTGACTAACTAACTGAGTGACTGACTGAGTGAGTGACTAACTGAGTGACTAACTGAGTGACTAACTGAGTGACTCACCACGTGACTAGGGACGACTACTCTGACGTCAGCGACGATGGGGACTCTCTGTGAGTGAGTGACTGAGTGACTAACTGAGTGAGTGAGTGACTAACTGAGTGACTCCCCACGTGACTAACTAACTGAGTGACTGACTGAGTGAGTGACTAACTGAGTGACTAACTGAGTGACTAACTGAGTGACTCACCACGTGACTAGGGACGACTACTCTGACGTCAGCGACGATGGGGACTCTCTGTGAGTGAGTGACTGAGTGACTAACTGAGTGAGTGAGTGACTAACTGAGTGACTAACTGAGTGACTAACTAACTGAGTGACTGACTGAGTGAGTGACTAACTGAGTGACTAACTGAGTGACTAACTGAGTGACTCACCACGTGACTAGGGACGACTACTCTGACGTCAGCGACGATGGGGACTCTCTGTGAGTGAGTGACTGAGTGACTAACTGAGTGAGTGAGTGACTAACTGAGTGACTCCCCACGTGACTAACTAACTGAGTGACTGACTGAGTGAGTGACTAACTGAGTGACTAACTGAGTGACTAACTGAGTGACTCACCACGTGACTAGGGACGACTACTCTGACGTCAGCGACGATGGGGACTCCGACTCGGAGCTCGCCGCCCTGGGCGGAGCCACGGCGCCTAGCAACGGTCTCCCTGGCAACGGTCTCCGTGGCAACGGTCTCCCTGGCAACGGTCTCGGCGAGGTGTGACCACGGCAACTCGGGCAGCCGGCAAGCGCAGGTAACCATGGCAACCGGCGACATTGGTGGTAACCGTGGCAACTGCCAACACGGGTAACCGTGGCAACCGGCAATATTGGTAACCGGGGCAACCGGCAACACGGGTAACCAGGAAAAATAGCAGCATGGGTAACCATGTCAACCGACAACATTGGTAACCATGGCAACCAGCAACATTGGTGGTAACCATGGCAGCCACCAGCAGCACGAGGAAAAGTATGGTAACTATGGTAACAGCTAAGTAACTGGTAACCGTGGTGACTGTAACTATGGTAACCGTGGTGACTGTAACTATGGTAACCGTGACGACTGTAACTATGGTAACCGTGATGACTGTAACTATGGTAACCGTGACGACTGTAACTATGGTAACCGTGATGACTGTAACTATGGTAACCGTGGTGACTGTAACTATGGTAACCGTGGTGACTAACTATGGTAACCGTGACGACTGTAACTATGGTAACCGTGATGACTGTAACTATGGTAACCGTGGTGACTGTAACTATGGTAACCGTGACGACTGTAACTATGGTTACCGTGATGACTGTAACTATGGTAACCGTGATGACTGTAACTATGGTGACCGTGGTGACTGTAACTATGGTAACCGTGGTGACTAACTATGGTAACCGTGACGACTGTAACTATGGTAACCGTGATGACTGTAACTATGGTAACCGTGATGACTGTAACTATGGTAACCGTGACGACTGTAACTATGGTAACCGTGATGACTGTAACTATGGTAACCGTGACGACTGTAACTATGGTAACCGTGGTGACTGTAACTATGGTGACCGTGGTGACTGTAACTATGGTGACCGTGGTGACTGTAACTATGGTAACCGTGACGACTGTAACTATGGTAACCGTGATGACTGTAACTATGGTGACCGTGGTGACTGTAACTATGGTAACCGTGGTGACTGTAACTATGGTAACCGTGGTGACTGTAACTATGGTAACCGTGACGACTGTAACTATGGTAACCGTGGTGACTGTAACTATGGTGACCGTGGTGACTGTAACTATGGTGACCGTGGTGACTGTAACTATGGTAACCGTGACGACTGTAACTATGGTAACCGTGATGACTGTAACTATGGTGACCGTGGTGACTGTAACTATGGTAACCGTGGTGACTGTAACTATGGTAACCGTGGTGACTGTAACTATGGTAACCGTGACGACTGTAACTATGGTGACCGTGACGACTGTAACTATGGTAACCGTGGTGACTGTAACTATGGTGACCGTGGTGACTGTAACTATGGTAACCGTGACGACTGTAACTATGGTAACCGTGACGACTGTGACTATGGTGACCGTGGTGACTGTAACTATGGTAACCGTGGTGACTGTAACTATGGTAACCGTGGTGACTGTAACTATGGTAACCGTGACGACTGTAACTATGGTGACCGTGACGACTGTAACTATGGTAACCGTGGTGACTGTAACTATGGTGACCGTGGTGACTGTAACTATGGTGACCGTGGCGACTGTAACTATGGTAACCGTGGTGACTGTAACTATGGTGACCGTGGTGACTGTAACTATGGTAACCGTGACGACTGTAACTATGGTTACCGTGATGACTGTAACTATGGTAACCGTGATGACTGTAACTATGGTGACCGTGGTGACTGTAACTATGGTAACCGTGGTGACTAACTATGGTAACCGTGACGACTGTAACTATGGTAACCGTGATGACTGTAACTATGGTAACCGTGATGACTGTAACTATGGTAACCGTGACGACTGTAACTATGGTAACCGTGATGACTGTAACTATGGTGACCGTGGTGACTGTAACTATGGTAACCGTGGTGACTGTAACTATGGTAACCGTGGTGACTGTAACTATGGTAACCGTGACGACTGTAACTATGGTTACCGTGATGACTGTAACTATGGTAACCGTGATGACTGTAACTATGGTGACCGTGGTGACTGTAACTATGGTAACCGTGGTGACTAACTATGGTAACCGTGACGACTGTAACTATGGTAACCGTGATGACTGTAACTATGGTAACCGTGATGACTGTAACTATGGTAACCGTGACGACTGTAACTATGGTAACCGTGATGACTGTAACTATGGTGACCGTGGTGACTGTAACTATGGTAACCGTGGTGACTGTAACTATGGTAACCGTGGTGACTGTAACTATGGTAACCGTGGTGACTGTAACTATGGTAACCGTGACGACTGTAACTATGGTAACCGTGGTGACTGTAACTATGGTAACCGTGGTGACTGTAACTGTGGTGACTGTAACTATGGTAACCGTGTGTGTGTCTGCTTAGGGCAGCTACTGCATTGACAAGAACGAAGAACCACAACAACCACAACAACAACAACAACTACCACAACAACAACAACAACCACTACAACCACCACAACTACTACGACCACAACAACAACCACAACAACCACAACAACAACAACAACCACTACAACCACCACAACTACTACAACAACAACAATAACCACAACAACTACCACAACAACAACAACAACAACCACTACAACCACCACAACTACTACAACAACAACAATAACCACAACAACTACCACAACAACAACAACAACAACCACTACAACCACCACAACTACTACAACAACAACAATAACCACAACAACTACCACAACAACCACAACAACCACAACAACAACCACAACAACAACAACCACAACAACCACAACAACAACCACAACAACCACAACAACAACCACAACAACAACCACAACAACAACCACAACAACAACCACAACAACAACCACAACAACAATCACAACAACAACCACAACAACAATCACAACAACAACCACAACAACAACCACCACAACAATAACAACAACAACCACCACAACAATAACAACAACCACAACAACCAAAACAACAACCACAACAACCACAACAACCACAACAACAACCACAACAACAACTACAACAACCACAACAACACAACTACTACAACCACAACAACAACCACAACAACCACAACAACAACACAACTACTACAACCACAACAACCACAACAACAACACAACTACTACAACCACAACAACAACAACAACAACCACAACTACAAACACAACAACAACCACAACAACAACCACAACAACAACCACAAACAACAACCACAACAACCACAACAACAACAACCACAACAACAATAGCCACAACAACAACCACAACAACAACCACAACAACCACAACATCAGCAACAACCACAACAATAGCCACAGCAACAACAACCACAACAACAAATACAACAACAATAGCCACAGCAACAACAACCACAACAACAAATACAACAACAATAGCCACAGCAACAACAACCACAACAACAAATACAACAACAACAATAGCCACAACAACAACAACGACCACAACAACCACAACAACAACCACAACTACAAACACAACTACAAGAACCACAACAACCATAACAACAACTAACACAACCACAACAACAAACACAACAACAACAACAATAGCCACAACAACCACCATTACCACCGCCACCACGTATGGAGAGATTAATGGATTGTTTATTTTTGGTTTAAAAGTTAAACTTGAGATTTGATGTTACGATGGTAACCACTCACCACTCTCACTCACCCACTCACTCACTCACCCACTCACTCACTCACCCACTCACTCACTCACCCACTCACTCACCCACTCACTCACCCACTCACTCACTCACTCACCCACTCACTCACTCACACACTCACTCACTCACCCACTCACTCACCCACTCACTCACCCACTCAATCACCCACTCACTCACTCACCCACCCACTCACCCACCCACTCACTCACTCACCACTCACTCACCCACTCACTCACCCACTCACTCACCCACTCACTCACTCACCCACTCACCCACTCACTCACTCACCACTCACTCACCCACTCAATCACCCACTCACCCACTCACCCACCCACTCACCCACCCACTCACTCACCACTCACTCACCCACTCACTCACTCACTCACCCACTCACTCACCCACTCACTCACCCACTCACCCACTCACTCACTCACTCACCCACTCACCCACCCACTCACCCACCCACCCACTCACCCACTCACTCACCCACTCACTCACTCACCCGCCCACTCACCCACTCACTCACTCACCCACCCACTCACCCACCCACTCACCCACCCACTCACCCACTCACTCACTCACCCACTCACTCACTCACCCACTCACTCACCGAAGTGAGTGACCTGAAATTGGTGTGGCTGATTTTGTATGTGGGGCCAAAACGTCGGATATTGTTTGGGATATTTTTTGTAGTCCCGTTTTGTCATAATCAGGTTCAGCCGAGTGACTGTTCAGTGTGACACAGACACATACATACACACACATACACTCACTCACACAGACACATACACCACACACACACACAGAGACTCACACACACTCAGACACACATAGACACTCACACACATAGACACACTCAGACACACTCAGAGACTCACACACACTCACACACACAGAGACTCACACAGACACAGACACACAGACACTCACACACACTCACACACATAGACACACACAGACTCACACACACAAACACACAGAGACTCACACACAGACACACACACAGACACATACACACACACAGACACAGACTCACACACACAGAGACTCACACAAGACACACACTCACACATACACTCACATACTCACTCACAGACACACACTCACACATACACACTCAGAGACACAGACACACACAGACACACACACAGACACACACACTCACACACACACACTCACACGCACACAGACACACAGACACACACACACAGACTCACACACACACTCACATAGACTCATACACACACTCACTCACACACAAACACACTCACACAGACACACACACACAGACACACACACACAGAGACTCACACAGACACACAGACACACACATACACACAGACTCACACAGAGACTCACACACACACAGACACACACACACTCACACAGAGACTCACACACACACAGACACACACACACAGACACACTCACTCACACACACTCACAGACTCGCACACACACAGACACAGACACACTCACTCACACACACTCACACGCACACAGACACATACACACACTCTCACACTCACACACATACACTCACACACACTCTCACACACACTCACACACACTCAGACACTCACACACAGACTCACACACACAGACACAGACACACAGACACTCACACAGACTCACACACAGACTCACACAGAGAGACTCACTCAGAGACTCACTCAGACACACAGAGAGAGACTCACTCAGACACACAGAGAGACAGAGACACAGAGACACACACAGAGACTCACAGAGAGACTCACTCAGAGACTCACTCAGACACACACAGAGAGAGAGACTCACTCAGACACGCACAGAGAGACAGAGAGAGACACAGAGACTCACTCAGACTCAGAGACACACACAGAGACTCACTCAGAGACTCACTCAGACTCACTCAGAGACACACACAGAGACTCACACCCGGGTGTGAGCATGTGTGTGAGTTTGTGTGAGTGTGTGTCTGTGTGTGAGTGTGAGTCTGTGTGTGTGTCTGTGTGTGAGTCTGTGTGTGTGTCTCTGTGTGTGTGAGTCGCAGGGAGTGAGTTACCATGCTGGGTTTATTTTTGATGTCTCGTGAAGATGGCAAGGAAATTAATAAATAATTATCGAGTCCATCTGTGTGTGTCAGTCTGTGTGTGTGTGTCTGTGTGTGAGTCTGTGTGTGTGTGTGTGTATGAGTCTGTGTGTGTGTGTGAGTCTGTGTGTGTGTGTGAGTCTGTGTGTATGAGTCTGTGTGTGAGTCTGTGTGTGTGAGTTTGTGTGTGTGAGTCTGTGTGTATGAGTCTGTGTGTGTGTGCGTGAGTCTGTGTGTGTGTGTGAGTCTGTGTGTGTGATGTTAAACAATGTGGGAACCAGAGGACATCCCTGTCGCACCCCAAGGTGTACAGGGAATGGCTCCGACTCCCGGCCACGTAGTTTTACCCGGGCCCGCTCACCATCATGAAGGTCCTTAATGATCGTGAGCAGAGGGTCAGGTACTCCAAAAGCACGAATAACAACCCAGAGCCCAGGCCTACTGATGGTATCACAGGCCTTGACCAGGTCAATAAAGCAGAGATGTAGGTCTTGCTGGAATTCCCTACACCTCTGCTGTAGCAGACGGACGTGAAATATGGCATCTGTGCAGGACCGCCCTTTCCTGAAACCGCATTGGGGCTCCGCAAGCCTCTCCTCAGCGTGCCTGGCAAGGCGATGTTGAATAATCCTTGCCAGGACCTTTCCCGGCCTCACACTGAGGAGCGAGATGCCCCTGTAGTTGTTACAGTCTGTGCGGTCCCCCTTCTTAAAGAGGGAGACCACCAAGGTGCACGTAGCCTGGCACGAGCATCGTGGTGACGTCACCGACACTTCGTGGAGAATGGTTGTTGTTGTTGTGTCTCTGTGTGTCTCTGTGGGTCTCTATGTGTCTCTGTGTGTCTCTATGTGTCTGTGTGTCTCTGTGTGTCTGTGTGTCTCTATGGGTCTCTGTGTGTCTCTATGTGTCTGTGTGTATCTCTATGTGTATGTGTGTCTCTGTGTCTCTCTGTGTGTCTCTATGGCTCTCTATGTGTCTCTATGGGTCTCTGTGGGTCTCTGTGTGTCTCTGAGTGTCACTGTGAGTCTCTGTGAGTCTCTGTGTCTCTCTGTGAGTCTCTGTGAGTCTCTGTGTGAGTCTCTGTGGGTCTCTCTGTGAGTCTCTGTGTGTCTCTGTGAGGCTCTCTGTGAGTCTCTGTGAGTCTCTGTGAATCTCTGTGAGTCTCTGTAGGTCTCTGTATGAGTCTCTGTGGGTCTCTGTGTGAGTCTCTGTGTGTCTCTGGGTCTCTGTGAGTCTCTGTGTGAGTCTCTGTGTGTCTTTGTGTGTCTCTGTGTATCTCTGTGGGTCTCTGTGTCTCTATGGGTGTCTGTGTATCTCTGTGTGTCTCTGTGTGTCTCTGTGGGTCTCTATGGGTCTCTGTGTGTCTCTGTGTGTCTCTGTGTGTCTCTGTGAGTCTCTGTGTGTCTCTGTGAGTCTCTGAGTGTCTCTGTCGGTCTCTGTGAGTCTCTGTGGGTCTGTGAGTCTCTGTGTGTCTCTGTGTCTCTCTGAGTCTCTGTGAGTATCTGTGTGTCTCTGCGAGTCTCTGTGTGTCTCTGTGTGTCTCTCTGAGTCTCTGTGTGTCTCTATGGGTCTCTGTGTGTCTCTGTGAGTCTCTGTGAGTCTCTGTGTCTCTGTGAGTCTCTGTGAATCTCTGTGTGTCTCTGTGAGTCTCTGTGTGTCTCTGTGTGTCTCTGTGAGTCTCTGTGAATCTCTGTGAGTCTCTGTGAATCTCTGTGAGTCTCTGCGAGTCTGTGAGTCCCTGCGAGTCTCTGAGTCTCTGAGTGTCTCTGTGTGTCTCTGTGGGTCTCTGTGGGTCTCTGTGAGTCTCTGTGTGTCTCTGCGAGTCTCTGTGTGTCTCTGTGAGTCTCTATGGGTGTCTGTGAGTCTCTGTGTGTCTCTATGGGTCTGTTTTTCGTTGAGTGTGCGGAATTGATTTCATAACTCGGCGTCGATTCCTTGAAATCGATTCCGCTGTCACGTGAACTTGACTGTAAGAGGAAGCGATTGAGAGAGAGACACAGAGTGAGAGAGACACAGAGTGAGACTCACACAGAGAGACTCACACAGAGACACACACAGAGAGAGACACAGAGACAGAGAGAGACACAGAGTGAGACTCACACAGAGAGACTCACACAGAGACACACACAGAGAGAGACACAGAGACAGAGAGAGACACAGAGTGAGACTCACACAGAGAGACTCACACAGAGACACACACAGAGAGACACAGAGTGAGAGAGACACAGAGTGAGACTCACACAGAGAGACTCACACAGAGACACAGAGAGAGACATAGAGAGACACAGAGACAGAGACACAGACGGAGAGAGACTCACACAGAGAGAGAGACACACACACACACAGATAGACACAGAGACACAGATAGACACACAGAGATAGACACAGTGAGAGACACAGAGAGACTGACAGTGAGAGACGTAAGGTGTAGTTTGTGTGTTGGAGATGGCCTGGACAAGGTACCAGCTCTTCCTCGCCTTCCTCATGCTCATCACTGGATCGATAAACACCTTGTCAGCTAAGTGAGTGGGTGGGTGAGTGAGTGGTGAGTGGGTGGGTGAGTGAGTGGGTGAGTGGGTGAGTGAGTGGGTGGGTGAGTGGGTGGGTGAGTGAGTGGGTGAGTGAGTGGGTGATGTGGTGAGTGAGTGATGTGGTGAGTGAGTGGGTGAGTGAGTGAGTGGGTGAGCGGGTGAGTGGGTGGGTGGGTTGGTGGGTGGGTGAGTGAGTGGGTGGGTGAGTGAGTGGGTGAGTGAGTGGGTGGGTGAGTGAGTGAGTGGGTGAGTGAGTGAGTGGGTGAGTGGGTGGGTGGGTGAGTGAGTGGGTGGGTGAGTGAGTGGGTGTGTGAGTGGTGAGTGAGTGAGTGGGTGAGTGAGCGGGTGAGTGGGTGGGTGAGTGGGTGGGTGAGTGAGTGGTGAGTGGGTGAGTGAGTGGGTGAGTGGGTGGGTGAGTGGGTGGGTGAGTGAGTGGGTGAGTGAGTGGTGAGTGAGTGAGTGGGTGAGTGAGTGAGTGGGTGAGTGAGTGAGTGGGTGAGTGAGTGAGTGGGTGAGTGAGTGGGTGGGTAAGTGAGTGAGTGAGTGGTGAGTGGGTGGGTGGTGAGTGAGTGAGTGGGTGAGTGAGTGGGTGAGTGAGTGAGTGGGTGAGTGAGTGAGTGGGTGAGTTGGTGAGTGAGTGAGTGGGTGAGTGAGCGAGTGAGTGAGTGGGTGGGCGAGTGAGTGGGTGAGTAAGTGGGTGAGCGAGTGAGTGGGTGGGTGGGTGAGTGAGTGGGTGGGTGAGTGAGTGGGTGTGTGAGTGGTGAGTGAGTGAGTGGGTGAGTGAGCGGGTGAGTGGGTGGGTGAGTGGGTGGGTGAGTGAGTGGTGAGTGGGTGAGTGAGTGGGTGAGTGGGTGGGTGAGTGAGTGGGTGAGTGAGTAAGTGGGTGAGTGAGTGAGTGGGTGAGTGGTGAGTGAGTGAGTGGGTGAGTGAGTGGTGGGTGAGTGAGTGGGTGAGTGAGTGAGTGGGTGAGTGGGTGGGTGAGTGAGTGGGTGAGTGGGTGGGTGAGTGGGTGGGTGAGTGAGTGGGTGAGTGAGTGGTGAGTGAGTGAGTGGGTGAGTGAGTGAGTGGGTGAGTGGTGAGTGAGTGGGTGAGTGGGTGAGTGAGTGGTGAGTGAGTGGGTGAGTGAGTGGGTGAGTGAGTGGTGAGTGAGTGGGTGAGTGGGTGAGTGAGTGAGTGGGTGAGTGAGTGAGTGGGTGAGTGAGTGGGTGAATGAGTGAGTGGGTGAGTGAGTGAGTGGGTGAATGAGTGAGTGGGTGAGTGGGTGAGTGAGTGAGCGAGTGGGTGGGTGAGTGGTGAGTGAGTGAGCGAGTGGGTGGGTGAGTAAGTGGGTGAGTGGGTGAGTGAGTGACTGGGTGAGTGAGTGATGTGGTGAGTGAGTGGGTGAGTGGGTGAGTGAGTGAGTGGGTGAGCGGGTGAGTGGGTGGGTGAGTGAGTGAGTGGGTGAGTGAGTGGGTGAATGAGTGAGTGGGTGAGTGGGTGGGTGAGTGGGTGAGTGAGTGAGCGAGTGGGTGGGTGAGTGGTGAGTGAGCGAGTGGGTGGGTGAGTGGGGTGGTTGTCACGTGACAATCGCCTGGGGCAGGTCACGTGACAACCACACCCCTTCCCCCACAGATCAACTGCACCTGCTGTGATTGGTCGGTTCAACACGTAGCCTTTCGCTTCAAATATAATTCATAATAAAGGTGTTTTGGTTGGTGAGATCGCCTTATTTATAAATGTGTCGTAACCCTCCACCACCCGACACGGCCAATCAGCATTTAAAAAAAAGTGTCACGTTGACAAAAAGACAAATTAGTACACTTACTTTAGCCCACCCGATGATTCTGGGTGTGATTTACCAGCGAAAGGTCGTACTACTCAAACTGTAAATGTCGTGGATTCACTCTTCCACAACACACCGGTGGGCTAAAGTAAGTGTACTAATTTGTCTTTTGTCAACTTGACACTTATTATTTTTTTATATAAATAACGTGACTCTCACGCTGCGCTGTGATTGGTCGATGTGTGTGTGTGTCTGTGTCTCTGATTGGTTATGTCACACCGCGCTGTGATTGGTCCGTGTGTGTGTGTGTCTGTGTCTCTATCCGATTGTCTCAACGCCGCGCTGTGATTGGCTGTGATTCTGACGTTGAACTGTGATTGGTCGGTGCGTGAGTCTCTCTCTCTGATTGGTTATGTCACACCGCGCTGTGATTGGTCCGTATGTGTTTGTGTCTGTCTCTACGCCGTGCCGTGATTGGCTGCGATTCTGACGTTGAACTGTGATTGGTCGGTGCATGAGTCTCTCTCTGATTGGCTGTGAGTCTCGCGCCGCGCTGTGATTGGTCCCTTGCGGGAGTCCCTCTGATTGGTTGTCTCACGCCGCGCTGTGATTGGTTGACTCAGGTGGGCTGATAAATCCCTGGCTCGCGGCTGTGACCCCAACTCAGAGCCGAGGGAGTTCAATCACCCATTCTTACAGGTACCAAAATCCTATTACTATAGTACCAATACTATTACTATAGTACCAATACTATTACTACTACTACACTCAGTCACTCACCCATTCTTACAGGTACCAAAATACTATTACTATAGTACCAAAACTATTACACTCAGTCAATCACCCATTCTTACAGGTACCAAAATCCTATTACTATAGTACCAATACTATTACTATAGTACCAATACTATTACTACTATTACTACCACTACACTCAGTCACTCACCCATTCTTACAGGTACCAAAATACTATTACTATAGTACCAAAACTATTACACTCAGTCAATCACCCATTCTTACAGGTACCAAAATACTATTACTATAGTACCAATACTATTACTATAGTACCAATACTATTACTACTATTACTACTACTACACTCAGTCACTCACCCATTCTTACAGGTACCAAAATACTACTACTATAGTACCAATACTATTACTATAGTACCAATACTATTGCTATAGTACCAATACTACTACTACTACACTCAGTCACTCACCCATTCTTACAGGTACCAAAATCCTATTACTATAGTACCAATACTATTACTATAGTACCAATACTATTACTACTACTACACTCAGTCACTCACCCATTCTTACAGCTACCAAAATACTATTACTATAGTACCAATACTATTACTATAGTACCAATACTATTACTACCACTACACTCAGTCACTCACCCATTCTTACAGGTACCAAAATACTATTACTATAGTACCAATACTATTACTATAGTACCAATACTATTACTACCACTACACTCAGTCACTCACCCATTCTTACAGGTACCAAAATACTATTACTATAGTACCAATACTATTACTATAGTACCAATACTATTACTACTACTACACTCAGTCACTCACCCATTCTTACAGGTACCAAAATACTATTACTATAGTACCAATACTATTACAATAGTACCAATACTATTACACTCAGTCACTCACCCATTCTTACAGGTACCAAAAATACTACTACTATAGTACCAATACTATTACTATAGTACCAATACTATTACTACTACTACTACACTCAGTCACTCACCCATTCTTACAGGAACCAAAATACTATTACTATAGTACCAATACTATTACTATAGTACCAATACTATTACTACTACTACACTCAGTCACTCACCCATTCTTACAGGTACCATAAATACTACTACTATAGTACCAATACTATTACTATAGTACCAATACTATTACACTCAGTCACTCACCCATTCTTACAGGTACCAAAAATACTACTACTGTAGTACCAATACTATTACTATAGTACCAATACTATTACTATAGTACCAATACTACTACTATAGTACCAATACTATTACTATAGTACCAATACTACTACTATTACTACACTCAGTCACTCACCCATTCTTACAGGTACCAAAAATACTACTATAGTACCAATACTATTACTATAGTACCAATACTATTACTATAGTACCAATACTATTAGACTCAGTCACTCACCCATTCTTACAGGTACCAAAAATACTACTACTATAGTACCAATACTATTACTATAGTACCAATACTATTACTATAGTACCAATACTATTACTACTAGTACACTCAGTCACTCACCAATTCTCACAGGTACCAAAAATACTACTACTATAGTACCAATACTATTACTATAGTTCCAATACTATTACTACTACTACACTCAGTCACTCACCCATTCTTACAGGTACCAAAAATACTACTATAGTACCAATACTATAGTACCAATACTATTACTATAGTACCAATACTACTACTATTACTACACTCAGTCACTCACCCATTCTTACAGGTACCAAAAATACTATTACTATAGTACCAATACTATTACTATAGTACCAATACTATTACTATAGTACCAATACTATTACTATAGTTCCAATACTATTACTACTACTACACTCAGTCACTCACCCATTCTTACAGGTACCAAAAATACTACTACTATAGTACCAATACTATTACTATAGTACCAATACTATTACTACTACTACACTCAGTCACTCACCCATTCTTACAGGTACCAAAATACTATTACTATAGTACCAATACTATTACTATAGTACCAATACTATTACTATAGTACCAATACTACTACACTCGGTCACTCACCCATTCTTACAGGTACCAAAAATACTATTAATATAGTACCAATACTATTACTATAGTACCAATACTATTACTACTATTACTACCACTGCACTCAGTCACTCACCCATTCTTACAGGTACCAAAATCCTATTACTATAGTACCAATACTATTACAATAGTACCAATACTATTACACTCAGTCACTCACCCATTCTTACAGGTACCAAAAATACTATTACTATAGTACCAATACTATTACTATAGTACCAATACTATTACTACTATTACTACCACTACACTCAGTCACTCACCCATTCTTACAGGTACCAAAAATACTACTACTATAGTACCAATACTATTACTATAGTACCAATACTATTACTACCACTACACTCAGTCACTCACCCATTCTTACAGGTACCAAAATACTATTACTATAGTACCAATACTATTACTATAGTACCAATACTATTACACTCAGTCACTCACCCATTCTTACAGGTACCAAAAATACTACTACTATAGTACCAATACTATTACTATAGTACCAATACTATTACTACTACTACTACACTCAGTCACTCACCCATTCTTACAGGTACCAAAAATACTACTATAGTACCAATACTATTACTATAGTACCAATACTATTACTATAGTACCAATACTATTAGACTCAGTCACTCACCCATTCTTACAGGTACCAAAAATACTACTACTATAGTACCAATACTATTACTATAGTACCAATACTATTACTATAGTACCAATACTATTACTACTAGTACACTCAGTCACTCACCAATTCTCACAGGTACCAAAAATACTACTACTATAGTACCAATACTATTACTATAGTTCCAATACTATTACTACTACTACACTCAGTCACTCACCCATTCTTACAGGTACCAAAAATACTACTATAGTACCAATACTATAGTACCAATACTATTACTATAGTACCAATACTACTACTATTACTACACTCAGTCACTCACCCATTCTTACAGGTACCAAAAATACTATTACTATAGTACCAATACTATTACTATAGTACCAATACTATTACTATAGTACCAATACTATTACTATAGTTCCAATACTATTACTACTACTACACTCAGTCACTCACCCATTCTTACAGGTACCAAAAATACTACTACTATAGTACCAATACTATTACTATAGTACCAATACTATTACTACTACTACACTCAGTCACTCACCCATTCTTACAGGTACCAAAATACTATTACTATAGTACCAATACTATTACTATAGTACCAATACTATTACTATAGTACCAATACTACTACACTCGGTCACTCACCCATTCTTACAGGTACCAAAAATACTATTAATATAGTACCAATACTATTACTATAGTACCAATACTATTACTACTATTACTACCACTGCACTCAGTCACTCACCCATTCTTACAGGTACCAAAATCCTATTACTATAGTACCAATACTATTACAATAGTACCAATACTATTACACTCAGTCACTCACCCGTTCTTACAGGTACCAAAAATACTATTACTATAGTACCAATACTATTACTATAGTACCAATACTATTACTACTATTACTACCACTACACTCAGTCACTCACCCATTCTTACAGGTAC
>NW_027422649.1:197828-215328 GCF_048934315.1 Petromyzon marinus
CTACCTCTGTCTGTCTCTCTCTCTGTGTCTCTCTGTCTCTCTCACTCTGTCTCTCTCACTCTCTGTGTCTCTGTGTCTCTCTCACTCTCTCTCTGTGTCTCTCTCTGTGTCTCTCTGTCTCACTGTCTGTGTCTCTCTGTCTCCCTGTCTATCTCCCTGTCCCTCTGACTAGGCCAGTGGAATGTTTCTGGGCGAGCTGTCGTGCCTCGTGGTCTATCTCTGTCTGTCTCGCTGTGTCTCTCTGTCTCCCTGTCTGTGTCTCTGTGTCCCTGTCTCTCTCTCTGTCTCTCTGTCTCCCTCTCTGTCTCTCTCACTCTCTCTGTCTGTGTCTCTCTGTCTCTCTGTCTCCCTGTCTCTGTGTCCCTGTCCCTCTGACTAGGCAAGTGGAATGTTTCTGGGCGAGCTGTCGTGCCTCGTGGTCTACCTCTGTCTGTCTCTCTCTCTGTGTCTCTCTGTGTGTGTGTCTCTCTGTCTCCCTGTCTCCCTGTCTCTCTAACTAGGCAAGTGGAATGTTTCTGGGCGAGCTGTCGTGCCTCGTGGTCTACCTCTGTCTGTCTCTCTCTGTCTCCCTCTCTGTGTCTCTGTGTCTCTGTCTCTCTCTGTGTGTCTCTGTGTCTCTCTGTGTGTCTCTCTCTCTCTCTGTCTCTCACTCTCTCTGTATCTCTCTCTCTGTGTCTCACTCTCTCTCTCTCTGTCTCTCTGTGTCTCTCTCTCACTCTCTCTGTCTGTCTCACTCTCTGTGTCTCTGTCTCCCTGTCTCTCCCTGTGTCCCTCTGACTAGGCAAGTGGAATGTTTCTGGGCGAGCTGTCGTGCCTCGTGGTCTCTGTGTTTGTCTCTCTCTGTCTCTGTGTCACTCTCTCCCTGTCTGTGTCTCTGTCTCTCTGACTAGGCCAGTGGAATGTTTCTGGGCGAGCTGTCGTGCCTCGTGGTCTATCTCTGTCTGTCTCTCTCTCTGTGTCTCTGTGTCTCTCTCTGTCTCCCTGTCTATCTCCCTGTCCCTCTGACTAGGCAAGTGGAATGTTTCTGGGCGAGCTGTCGTGCCTCGTGGCCTACCTCCTCCACGTGGTCCGTGAGCGCCGCCTGGAGGCCCGTGGCTCCGCCTCGCTGAGGCGCTCCGTGCGGCCGCTCTTCCTGGTGCCGGCTGTCTGCGACATGGCTGCCACATCACTCATGTACATCGGTGAGTCGCAGGGCAGTGTGGTGTAGCGGGTAGCGTAGTGGGGTAGTGGTGGTGGTGTGGTGTAGTGGGGTAGTGTAGTGGGTAGTGTAGTGGGGTGGTGGTGTGGTGGGGTAGTGGGTAGTGTAGTGGGTAGTGTAGTCGGGTGGTAGTGTAGTGGGGTAGTGTAGTGGGGTAGTGTAGTGGGTAGTGTAGTGGGGTAGTGGGTAGTGTAGTGGGGTAGTGGTGTAGTGGGTAGTGTAGTGGGGTAGTGTAGTGGGGTAGTAGTGTAGTGGTGTGGTGTAGTGGGGTGATAGTGTAGTGTAGTGGGGTAGTGGGTAGTGTAGTGGGGTTGTAGTGTGGTGTAGTGGGGTTGTAGTGTGGTGTAGTGGGTAGTGTAGTGGGTAGTGTAGTGGGTTAGTGGGTAGTGTGGTGTAGTGGGGTAGTGTAGTGGGTAGTGTAGTGGGTAGTGTAGTGGGTAGTGTAGTGGGGTAGTGGTGTGGTGTAGTGGGGTAGTGGGTAGTGTAGTGGGGTAGAGGGTAGTGTGGTGTAGTGGGGTAGTGGTGTAGTGTAGTGGGTAGTGTAGTGGGTAGTGGGGTTGTAGTGTGGTGTAGTGGGGTAGTGTAGTGGGTAGTGTAGTGGGTAGTGTAGTGGGGTTGTAGTGTGGTGTAGTGGGGTAGTGGGTAGTGTAGTGGGTAGTGTGGTGGGTAGTGTAGTGGGGTGGTAGTGTGGTGGGTAGTGTGGTGTAGTGTAGTTTAGTGTAGTAGTGTAGTGTAGTGGGTAGTGTAGTGGGGTAGTAGTGTAGTGGGTAGTGTAGCGGGTAGTGTGGTGTAGCGGGTAGTGTAGTGGGGTGGTGGTGTGGTGGGGTAGTGGGGTAGTAGTGTGGTGTAGTGTAGTGTATAGTGTAGTGTATAGTGTGGTGTGTAGTGTAGTAGTGTATAGTGTAGTGTATAGTGTGGTGTGTAGTGTAGTAGTGTATAGTGTAGTGTATAGTGTAGTATATAGTGTATAGTGTAGTGTATAGTGTAGTAGTGTATAGTGTAGTGTAGTAGTGTATAGTGTAGTGTAGTAGTGTATAGTGTAGTGTAGTTGTGTATAGTGTAGTGTAGTAGTGTATAGTGTAGTGTAGTAGTGTATAGTGTAGTGTAGTAGTGTATAGTGTAGTAGTGTATAGTGTAGTGTAGTAGTGTATAGTGTAGTGTAGTAGTGTATAGTGTAGTGTATAGTGTAGTAGTGTATAGTGTAGTGTAGTAGTGTATAGTGTAGTGTATAGTGTATTAGTGTATAGTGTAGTGTAGTAGTGTATAGTGTAGTGTATAGTGTATAGTGTAGTAGTGTATAGTGTAGTGTAGTAGTGTATAGTGTAGTGTATAGTGTAGTAGTGTATAGTGTAGTAGTGTATAGTGTAGTGTGTAGTGTAGTGTAGTAGTGTATAGTGTAGTAGTGTATAGTGTAGTGTAGTAGTGTATAGTGTAGTGTAGTAGTGTATAGTGTAGTGTATAGTGTAGTAGTGTATAGTGTAGTGTAGTAGTGTATAGTGTAGTGTATAGTGTATTAGTGTATAGTGTAGTGTAGTAGTGTATAGTGTAGTGTATAGTGTATAGTGTAGTAGTGTATAGTGTAGTGTAGTAGTGTATAGTGTAGTGTATAGTGTAGTAGTGTATAGTGTAGTAGTGTATAGTGTAGTGTGTAGTGTAGTGTAGTAGTGTATAGTGTAGTAGTGTATAGTGTAGTGTAGTAGTGTATAGTGTAGTGTATAGTGTAGTGTATAGTGTAGTGTAGTAGTGTATAGTGTAGTAGTGTATAGTAGTGTAGTAGTGTATAGTGTAGTGTAGTAGTGTAGTGTAGTAGTGTATAGTGTAGTGTAGTAGTGTATAGTGTAGTGTAGTAGTGTATAGTGTAGTAGTGTATAGTGTAGTAGTGTATAGTGTAGTAGTGTATAGTGTAGTGTATAGTGTAGTAGTGTATAGTGTATAGTATAGTGTAGTGTATAGTGTAGTGTGTAGTGTATAGTGTAGTAGTGTATAGTGTAGTAGTGTATAGTGTAGTAGTGTATAGTGTATAGTGTAGTGTAGTAGTGTATAGTGTAGTGTAGTAGTGTATAGTGTAGTGTATAGTGTAGTAGTGTATAGTGTAGTGTAGTAGTGTATAGTGTAGTGTATAGTGTAGTGTAGTAGTGTATAGTGTAGTGTAACTCCCACATCTCTCTCCCCTACCCAGCCCTGAACCTCACGAGTGCCTCCAGCTTTCAGATGCTGCGAGGTGCCGTGGTGGTGTTTACCCTGTAGAGTAGTGTAGTAGTGTATAGTGTAGTGTAGTAGTGTATAGTGTAGTGTAGTAGTGTATAGTGTAGTGTATAGTGTAGTGTAGTAGTGTATAGTGTAGTGTAGTAGTGTATAGTGTAGTAGTGTATAGTGTAGTGTAGTAGTGTATAGTGTAGTAGTGTATAGTGTAGTAGTGTATAGTGTAGTGTAGTAGTGTATAGTGTAGTAGTGTATAGTGTAGTGTAGTAGTGTATAGTGTAGTGTAGTAGTGTATAGTGTAGTGTATAGTGTAGTGTAGTAGTGTATAGTGTAGTAGTGTATAGTGTATAGTGTAGTAGTGTATAGTGTAGTGTAGTAGTGTATAGTGTAGTAGTGTATATTGTAGTAGTGTATAGTGTAGTGTAGTAGTGTATAGTGTAGTGTAGTAGTGTAGTAGTGTATAGTGTAGTGTATAGTGTAGTGTATAGTGTAGTAGTGTATAGTGTAGTGCATAGTGTAGTAGTGTATAGTGTAGTGTAGTAGTGTATAGTGTAGTGTATAGTGTAGTGTAACTCCCACATCTCTCTCCCCCTACCCAGCCCTGAACCTCACGAGTGCCTCCAGCTTTCAGATGCTGCGAGGTGCCGTGGTGGTGTTTACCCTGTAGAGTAGTGTAGTAGTGTATAGTGTAGTGTAGTAGTGTATAGTGTAGTAGTGTATAGTGTAGTGTAGTAGTGTATAGTGTAGTGTAGTAGTGTATAGTGTAGTGTAGTAGTGTATAGTGTAGTAGTGTATAGTGTAGTGTAGTAGTGTATAGTGTAGTGTATAGTGTAGTAGTGTATAGTGTAGTGTATAGTGTAGTAGTGTATAGTGTAGTGTAGTAGTGTATAGTATAGTAGTGTATAGTGTAGTGTATAGTGTAGTAGTGTAGTAGTGTATAGTGTAGTGTATAGTGTAGTAGTGTAGTAGTGTATAGTGTAGTGTATAGTGTAGTAGTGTAGTAGTGTATAGTGTAGTGTAGTAGTGTATAGTGTAGTGTAACTCCCACATCTCTCTCCCCTACCCAGCCCTGAACCTCACGAGTGCCTCCAGCTTTCAGATGCTGCGAGGTGCCGTGGTGGTGTTTACCCTGTAGAGTAGTGTATAGTGTAGTGTAGTAGTGTATAGTGTAGTAGTGTATAGTGTAGTGTATAGTGTAGTGTAACTCCCACATCTCTCTCCCCCTACCCAGCCCTGAACCTCACGAGTGCCTCCAGCTTCCAGATGCTGCGAGGTGCCGTGGTGGTGTTTACCCTGTAGAGTAGTGTAGTAGTGTAGTAGTGTATAGTGTAGTAGTGTATAGTGTAGTGTATAGTGTAGTATAACTCCCACATCTCTCTCCCCTACCCAGCCCTGAACCTCACGAGTGCCTCCAGCTTTCAGATGCTGCGAGGTGCCGTGGTGGTGTTTACCCTGTAGAGTAGTGTAGTAGTGTATAGTGTAGTGTATAGTGTAGTAGTGTATAGTGTAGTGTAGTAGTGTATAGTGTAGTAGTGTATAGTGTAGTAGTGTATAGTGTAGTGTATAGTGTATAGTGTAGTGTATAGTGTAGTGTATAGTGTAGTGTATAGTGTAGTGTATAGTGTAGTAGTGTAGTAGTATATAGTGTAGTGTAGTAGTGTATAGTGTAGTGTAGTAGTGTATAGTGTAGTGTAGTAGTGTAGTGTAGTGTATAGTGTAGTGTATAGTGTAGTGTATAGTGTAGTAGTGTATAGTGTAGTGTAGTAGTGTATAGTGTAGTGTAACTCCCACATCTCTCTCCCCCTACCCAGCCCTGAACCTCACGAGTGCCTCCAGCTTTCAGATGCTGCGAGGTGCCGTGGTGGTGTTTACCCTGTAGAGTAGTGTAGTAGTGTATAGTGTAGTGTAGTAGTGTATAGTGTAGTAGTGTATAGTGTAGTGTAACTCCCACATCTCTCTCCCCCCTACCCAGCCCTGAACCTCACGAGTGCCTCCAGCTTTCAGATGCTGCGAGGTGCCGTGGTGGTGTTTACCCTGTAGAGTAGTGTAGTAGTGTATAGTGTAGTGTAGTAGTGTATAGTGTAGTGTATAGTGTAGTATAACTCCCACATCTCTCTCCCCCTACCCAGCCCTGAACCTCACGAGTGCCTCGAGCTTCCAGATGCTGCGAGGTGCCGTGGTGGTGTTTACCCTGTAGAGTAGTGTAGTAGTGTATAGTGTAGTGTAGTAGTGTATAGTGTATAGTGTAGTAGTGTATAGTGTAGTGTAGTGTATAGTGTAGTGTAGTGTATAGTGTAGTAGTGTGTAGTGTAGTAGTGTATAGTGTATAGTGTAGTGTAGTAGTGTATAGTGTAGTGTAGTAGTGTATAGTGTAGTGTAGTAGTGTATAGTGTAGTGTATAGTGTAGTGTATAGTGTAGTGTAACTCCCACATCTCTCTCCCCCTACCCAGCCCTGAACCTCACGAGTGCCTCCAGCTTTCAGATGCTGCGAGGTGCCGTGGTGGTGTTTACCCTGTAGAGTAGTGTAGTAGTGTATAGTGTAGTGTAGTAGTGTATAGTGTAGTAGTGTATAGTGTAGTATAACTCCCACATCTCTCTCCCCCCTACCCAGCCCTGAACCTCACGAGTGCCTCCAGCTTTCAGATGCTGCGAGGTGCCGTGGTGGTGTTTACCCTGTAGTGTAGTGTATAGTGTAGTGTAGTAGTGTAGTAGTGTATAGTGTAGTAGTGTATAGTGTAGTGTATAGTGTAGTAGTGTATAGTGTAGTGTAGTAGTGTATAGTGTAGTAGTGTATAGTGTAGTATAACTCCCACATCTCTCTCCCCCCTACCCAGCCCTGAACCTCACGAGTGCCTCCAGCTTCCAGATGCTGCGAGGTGCCGTGGTGGTGTTTACCCTGTAGTGTAGTAGTGTATAGTGTAGTGTATAGTGTATAGTGTAGTAGTGTATAGTGTAGTAGTGTATAGTGTAGTAGTGTATAGTGTAGTGTAGTAGTGTATAGTGTAGTAGTGTATAGTGTAGTAGTGTATAGTGTAGTAGTGTATAGTGTAGTGTATAGTGTAGTGTATAGTGTAGTGTAGTAGTGTATAGTGTAGTGTAGTAGTGTATAGTGTAGTAGTGTATAGTGTAGTGTAGTAGTGTATAGTGTAGTGTAGTGTATAGTGTAGTGTATAGTGTAGTAGTGTATAGTGTAGTGTATAGTGTAGTGTAACTCCCACATCTCTCTCCCCTACCCAGCCCTGAACCTCACGAGTGCCTCCAGCTTTCAGATGCTGCGAGGTGCCGTGGTGGTGTTTACCCTGTAGAGTAGTGTAGTAGTGTATAGTGTAGTGTATAGTGTATAGTGTAGTAGTGTATAGTGTAGTAGTGTATAGTGTAGTGTAGTAGTGTATAGTGTAGTGTAGTAGTGTATAGTGTAGTAGTGTATAGTGTAGTAGTGTATAGTGTAGTAGTGTATAGTGTAGTGTAGTAGTGTATAGTGTAGTGTAGTAGTGTATAGTGTAGTAGTGTATAGTGTAGTGTATAGTGTGGTGTAGTAGTGTATAGTGTAGTGTAGTAGTGTATAGTGTAGTAGTGTATAGTGTAGTGTAGTAGTGTATAGTGTGGTGTAGTAGTGTATAGTGTAGTGTAGTAGTGTATAGTGTAGTAGTGTATAGTGTAGTAGTGTATAGTGTAGTGTAGTAGTGTATAGTGTGGTGTAGTAGTGTATAGTGTAGTGTAGTAGTGTATAGTGTAGTAGTGTATAGTGTAGTAGTGTATAGTGTAGTGTAGTAGTGTATAGTGTAGTAGTGTAGTAGTGTGTAGTGTAGTGTAGTAGTGTATAGTGTAGTAGTGTATAGTGTAGTATAACTACCACATCTCTCTCCCCCTACCCAGCCCTGAACCTCACGAGTGCCTCCAGCTTTCAGATGCTGCGAGGTGCCGTGGTGGTGTTTACCCTGTAGAGTAGTGTAGTAGTGTATAGTGTAGTGTATAGTGTATAGTGTAGTAGTGTATAGTGTAGTAGTGTATAGTGTAGTGTAGTAGTGTATAGTGTAGTGTAGTAGTGTATAGTGTAGTAGTGTATAGTGTAGTAGTGTATAGTGTAGTAGTGTATAGTGTAGTGTAGTAGTGTATAGTGTAGTGTAGTAGTGTATAGTGTAGTAGTGTATAGTGTAGTGTATAGTGTGGTGTAGTAGTGTATAGTGTAGTGTAGTAGTGTATAGTGTAGTAGTGTATAGTGTAGTGTAGTAGTGTATAGTGTGGTGTAGTAGTGTATAGTGTAGTGTAGTAGTGTATAGTGTAGTAGTGTATAGTGTAGTAGTGTATAGTGTAGTGTAGTAGTGTATAGTGTGGTGTAGTAGTGTATAGTGTAGTGTAGTAGTGTATAGTGTAGTAGTGTATAGTGTAGTAGTGTATAGTATAGTGTAGTAGTGTATAGTGTAGTAGTGTATAGTGTAGTGTATAGTGTAGTATTGTATAGTGTAGTGTATAGTGTAGTGTAGTAGTGTATAGTGTAGTATAACTCCCACATCTCTCTCCCCCTACCCAGCCCTGAACCTCACGAGTGCCTCCAGCTTTCAGATGCTGCGAGGTGCCGTGGTGGTGTTTACCCTGTAGAGTAGTGTAGTAGTGTATAGTGTAGTGTAGTAGTGTATAGTGTAGTGTAGTAGTGTATAGTGTAGTAGTGTATAGTGTAGTGTAGTAGTGTATAGTGTAGTGTAGTGTGGTAGTGTATAGTGTAGTGTAGTAGTGTATAGTGTAGTGTATAGTGTAGTGTATAGTGTAGTAGTGTATAGTGTAGTAGTGTATAGTGTAGTGTAGTAGTGTATAGTGTAGTGTATAGTGTAGTAGTGTATAGTGTAGTGTAACTCCCACATCTCTCTCCCCTACCCAGCCCTGAACCTCACGAGTGCCTCCAGCTTTCAGATGCTGCGAGGTGCCGTGGTGGTGTTTACCCTGTAGAGTAGTGTAGTAGTGTATAGTGTAGTGTATAGTGTAGTAGTGTATAGTGTAGTAGTGTATAGTGTAGTGTAGTAGTGTATAGTGTAGTGTAGTAGTGTATAGTGTAGTAGTGTATAGTGTAGTAGTGTATAGTGTATAGTGTAGTAGTGTATAGTGTAGTGTAGTAGTGTATAGTGTAGTGTAGTAGTGTATAGTGTAGTAGTGTATAGTGTATAGTGTAGTGTATAGTGTGGTGTAGTAGTGTATAGTGTAGTGTAGTAGTGTATAGTGTAGTAGTGTATAGTGTAGTAGTGTATAGTGTAGTGTAGTAGTGTATAGTGTGGTGTAGTAGTGTATAGTGTAGTGTAGTAGTGTATAGTGTAGTAGTGTATAGTGTAGTAGTGTATAGTGTAGTGTAGTAGTGTATAGTGTGGTGTAGTAGTGTATAGTGTAGTGTAGTAGTGTATAGTGTAGTAGTGTATAGTGTAGTAGTGTATAGTATAGTGTAGTAGTGTATAGTGTAGTAGTGTATAGTGTAGTGTATAGTGTAGTGTAGTAGTGTATAGTGTATAGTGTAGTAGTGTGTAGTGTAGTAGTGTATAGTGTAGTGTATAGTGTAGTGTATAGTAGTGTAGTGTATAGTGTAGTGTATAGTGTAGTGTATAGTGTAGTGTATAGTGTAGTGTAGTAGTGTATAGTGTAGTGTATAGTGTAGTAGTGTATAGTGTATAGTGTAGTGTATAGTGTAGTGTAGTAGTGTATAGTGTAGTGTAGTGTATAGTGTAGTGTATAGTGTAGTAGTGTATAGTATAGTGTAGTAGTGTATAGTGTAGTAGTGTATAGTGTAGTAGTGTATAGTGTAGTAGTGTATAGTGTAGTGTAGTAGTGTATAGTGTAGTAGTGTATAGTGTAGTATAACTCCCACATCTCTCTCCCCCACCCAGCCCTGAACCTCACGAGTGCCTCCAGCTTTCAGATGCTGCGAGGTGTCGTGGTGGTGTTTACCCTGTAGAGTAGTGTAGTAGTGTATAGTGTAGTGTAGTAGTGTATAGTGTAGTAGTGTATAGTGTAGTGTAACTCCCACATCTCTCTCCCCTACCCAGCCCTGAACCTCACGAGTGCCTCCAGCTTTCAGATGCTGCGAGGTGCCGTGGTGGTGTTTACCCTGTAGAGTAGTGTAGTAGTGTATAGTGTAGTGTAGTAGTGTATAGTGTAGTGTATAGTGTAGTGTAATAGTATATAGTGTAGTATAACTCCCACATCTCTCTCCCCTACCCAGCCCTGAACCTCACGAGTGCCTCCAGCTTTCAGATGCTGCGAGGTGCCATGGTGGTGTTTACCCTGTAGAGTAGTGTAGTAGTGTATAGTGTAGTGTAGTAGTGTATAGTGTAGTGCAGTAGTGTATAGTGTAGTGTAGTAGTGTATAGTGTAGTAGTGTATAGTGTAGTATAACTCCCACATCTCTCTCCCCTACCCAGCCCTGAACCTCACGAGTGCCTCCAGCTTTCAGATGCTGCGAGGTGCCGTGGTGGTGTTTACCCTGTAGAGTAGTGTAGTAGTGTATAGTGTAGTGTAGTAGTGTATAGTGTAGTGTATAGTGTAGTATAACTCCCACATCTCTCTCCCCTACCCAGCCCTGAACCTCACGAGTGCCTCCAGCTTCCAGATGCTGCGAGGTGCCGTGGTGGTGTTTACCCTGTAGAGTAGTGTAGTAGTGTATAGTGTAGTGTAGTAGTGTATAGTGTAGTGTATAGTGTAGTGTAACTCCCACATCTCTCTCCCCTACCCAGCCCTGAACCTCACGAGTGCCTCCAGCTTCCAGATGCTGCGAGGTGCCGTGGTGGTGTTTACCCTGTAGAGTAGTGTAGTAGTGTATAGTGTAGTAGTGTATAGTGTAGTGTATAGTGTAGTGTAGTAGTGTATAGTGTAGTAGTGTATAGTGTAGTGTAGTAGTGTATAGTGTAGTGTAGTAGTGTATAGTGTAGTAGTGTATAGTGTAGTATAACTCCCACATCTCTCTCCCCTACCCAGCCCTGAACCTCACGAGTGCCTCCAGCTTCCAGATGCTGCGAGGTGCCGTGGTGGTGTTTACCCTGTAGAGAAGTGTAGTAGTGTATAGTGTAGTGTAGTAGTGTATAGTGTAGTAGTGTATAGTGTAGTGTAACTCCCACATCTCTCTCCCCTACCCAGCCCTGAACCTCACGAGTGCCTCCAGCTTCCAGATGCTGCGAGGTGCCGTGGTGGTGTTTACCCTGTAGAGTAGTGTATAGTGTAGTAGTGTATAGTGTAGTATAACTCCCACATCTCTCTCCCCTACCCAGCCCTGAACCTCACGAGTGCCTCCAGCTTCCAGATGCTGCGAGGTGCCGTGGTGGTGTTTACCCTGTAGAGTAGTGTATAGTGTAGTAGTGTATAGTGTAGTGTAACTCCCACATCTCTCTCCCCCACCCAGCCCTGAACCTCACGAGTGCCTCGAGCTTCCAGATGCTGCGAGGTGCCGTGGTGGTGTTTACCCTGTAGAGTAGTGTAGTAGTGTATAGTGTAGTGTAGTAGTGTATAGTGTAGTAGTGTATAGTGTAGTGTAACTCCCACATCTCTCTCCCCCTACCCAGCCCTGAACCTCACGAGTGCCTCCAGCTTCCAGATGCTGCGAGGTGCCGTGGTGGTCTTTACCGGCCTGCTCTCGGTGGGCTTCCTGGGCCGCCGGCTCACCGCCTCCCACTGGTCCGGCATTGGCCTCACGATCGCGGGCCTCATCATTGTGGGCCTGGCCGACTTCCTCGGCGGAGGTGCCGGAGGAGGTTCGGCCCCGCACCGCCTCAGCGAGATCATCACCGGTGAGATGCCCTGCCGGCCGGCGGCTACGTACGCTGGTAGCGGGGAGAGGTTGGTGGTGTTGTGGTGTTGTGGTAGTGTTGTGGTGTTGTGGTAGTGGTGGTGTTGTAGTGGTGGTGTTGTGGTAGTGGTGGTGGTGTTGTGGTGGTGTTGTGGTAGTGGTGGTGGTGGTGGTGTTGTGGTGTTGTGGTGGTGGTAGTGGTGGTGTTGTGGTGGTGTTGTGGTGGTGGTAGTGGTAGTGGTGGTGGTGTTGTGGTGGTGGTGGTGGTGTGGTGGGGGTGGTGGTGGTGTTGTTGTGGTGGTGTTGTGGTGGTGGTGGTAGTGGTAGTGGTGGTAGTTACACTATACTGTATGCTACACTAGTATACTACACTATATACTACACTATACACTACACTATACACTACACTATACAATACACTACCATACACTATAAACTACACTACTACACTACACTACTATACACTACACTATACACTACTATACACTACACTATACACTACACTGCTATACACTACACTATACACTACACTACTATACTCACTATACACTATAAACTAGACTACTACACTACACTACACACTACACTATACACTACACTATACACTACACTACCATACACTACACTACTACACTACACTATACACTACACTATACACTGCACTATACACTACACTATACACTACACTATACTACTATACACTACACTATGCACTACATTACTATACACTACACTATACACTACACTATACACTACACTCTACACTACACTATACACTACACTATACACTACACTATACTACTATACACTACACTATACACTACACTATACACTACACTATACACTACACTACTATACTCACTATACACTATAAACTAGACTACTACACTACACTACACACTACACTATACACTACACTATACACTACACTACCATACACTACACTACTACACTACACTATACACTACACTATACACTGCACTATACACTACACTATACACTACACTATACTACTATACACTACACTATACACTACATTACTATACACTACACTATACACTACACTATACACTACACTCTACACTACACTATACACTACACTATACACTACACTATACTACTATACACTACACTATACACTACACTATACACTACTATACACTACACTACTATACACTACACTATACACTACACTATACACTACACTACTATACACTATACTACTATACACTACACTATACACTACACTACTATACTCTACACAATACACTACACTACTATACACTACACTATACACTACACTACACACTACACTATACACTACACTATACACTACACTATACACTACACTACACACTATACACTACACTATACACTACACTATACACTACACTACTATACACTATACTACTATACACTACACTATACACTACACTACTATCCACTACACAATACACTACACTACTATACACTACACTATACACTACACTATACACTACTATACACTACACTATACACTGCACTACTATACACTACACTACTATACACTACACTGCTATACACTACACTATACACTACACTGTACACTACACTATACACTATACATTACACTATACACTACACTACTATACACTACACTATACACTATACACTACACTACTATACACTACACTATACACTACACTACTTTACACTACACTATACACTATACACTACACTATACACTACACTATACACTACACTATACACTACACTATACACTACACTATACACTACACACTACACTACACTATACACTACACTATACACTACACTACATTATACACTACACTATACACTACACTATACACTACACTATGCACTACACTATACACTACACTATACACTACTACGCTATACACTACACTACACACTATACACTACACTATACACTACAGTATACACTACACTATACACTACACTATACACTACACTATACACTACACTATACACTACACTACTATACTCACTATACACTATAAACTAGACTACTACACTACACTACACACTACACTATACACTACACTATACACTACACTACCATACACTACACTACTACACTACACTATACACTACACTATACACTGCACTATACACTACACTATACACTACACTATACTACTATACACTACACTATACACTACATTACTATACACTACACTATACACTACACTATACACTACACTCTACACTACACTATACACTACACTATACACTACACTATACTACTATACACTACACTATACACTACACTATACACTACTATACACTACACTACTATACACTACACTATACACTACACTATACACTACACTACTATACACTATACTACTATACACTACACTATACACTACACTACTATACTCTACACAATACACTACACTACTATACACTACACTATACACTACTATACACTACACTATACACTACACTACTATACACTACTATACACTACTATACACTACACTATACACTACACTATACACTACACTACACACTATACACTACACTATACACTACACTATACACTACACTACTATACACTATACTACTATACACTACACTATACACTACACTACTATCCACTACACAATACACTACACTACTATACACTACACTATACACTACACTATACACTACTATACACTACACTATACACTGCACTACTATACACTACACTACTATACACTACACTGCTATACACTACACTATACACTACACTGTACACTACACTATACACTATACATTACACTATACACTACACTACTATACACTACACTATACACTATACACTACACTACTATACACTACACTATACACTACACTACTTTACACTACACTATACACTATACACTACACTATACACTACACTATACACTACACTATACACTACACTATACACTACACTATACACTACACACTACACTACACTATACACTACACTATACACTACACTACATTATACACTACACTATACACTACACTATACACTACACTATGCACTACACTATACACTACACTATACACTACACTATACACTACTACGCTATACACTACACTACACACTATACACTACACTATACACTACAGTATACACTACACTATACACTACACTATACACTACACTATACACTACACTACACGACTATACACTACACTACACACTACACTACACTACTATACACTACACTACACACTATACACTACACTACTACACACTACACTACACACTACACTACACTATACACTACTATACACTACACTATACACTACACTATACACTACACTATACACTACACTATACACTACACTACTATACACTACACTACTACACACTACACTACACACTACACTACACTATACACTACTATACACTACTATACACTACACTATACACTACACTATACACTACACTATACACTACACTACTATACACTACACTACTATACACTACACTATACACTACACTATACACTACACTATACACTACACTATACACTACTACACTATACACTACACTATACACTACACTATACACTACACTATACACTACACTATACACTACACTACTATACACTACACTACTACACACTACACTACTACACACTACACTACACACTACACTACACTATACACTACTATACACTACACTACACACTACACTATGCACTACACTATACACTACACTATACACTACTACACTATACACTACACTACACACTATACACTACACTATACACTACACTATACACTACACTATACACTACACTACACACTATACACTACACTATGCACTACACTATACACTACACTATACACTACACTATACACTACACTACTACACTATACACTACACTATACACTACACTATACACTACACTATACACTACACTATACACTACACACTACACTATACACTACACTATACACTACACTATACACTACACACTACACTACACTATACACTATACACTACACTACTATACTCTACACAATACACTACACTACTATACACTACACTATACACTACACTATACACTACACTACTATACACTACTATACACTACACTATACACTACACTATACACTACACTACACTATACACTATACACTACTACACTACACTATACACTACACTATACACTACACTACACTACTATACACTACTATACACTACACTACACACTACACTACACTATACACTACACTATACACACTATACACTACACAATACACTACACTATACACTACTATACACTACTATACACTACACTATACACTACACTATACACTATACTATACACTGTACACTATACACTACACTACTATACACTATACACTACACTACTATACACTATACACTACTATACACTACACTACTATACACTACACTACACACTACACTACACTATACACTACACTATACACACTATATACTACACTATACACTACACTATACACTACACTATACACTACACTATACACTACACTATACACTACAATATACACTACACTACTATACACTACACACTATACACTGCACTATACACTATACACTACACTACTATACACTACACTATACACTACACTATACACTACTACACTATACACTACACTATACACTACACTATACACTACACTATACACTACACTATACACTACAATATACACTACACTACTATACACTACACACTATACACTGCACTATACACTATACACTACACTACTATACACTACACTATACACTACACTATACACTACTACACTATACACTACACTATACACTACACTATACACTACAATATACACTACACTATACACTACACTATACACTACACTACTATACACTACACTACTATACACTACACTACACACTATACACTACACTATACACTACACTATACACTACACACTACACTACACTATACACTACACACTGCGTGGGTGTCGTTGTTGTGGTTTCCCAGGGGACTTGCTGATCGTCTTGGCTCAGATTGTGGCTGCCGTGCAGATGGTGGTGGAGGAGAAATTAATTCACAAAGACGACATTCACCCTCTACAAGCTGTGGGAAATGAAGGTCCTCACTCACTCACTTACTCACTCACTCACCACTCAGTCACTCACTCAGTCACTCACTCACTCACCACTCACTCACTCACTCAGTCACTCACTCAGTCACTCACTCACTCACTCAGTCACTCAGTCACTCACCACTCACTCACTTACTCACTCACTCAGTCACTCACTCACTCACCACTCACTCACTCAGTCACTCACTCACTCACCACTCACTCACTCAGTCACTCACTCACTCACTCACCACTCACTCACTCACTCACCCACTCACTCACTCACCACTCACTCACTCACCCACTCACTCACTGACTCACTCACTCACTCAGTCACTCAGTCACTCACTCAGTCACTCAGTCACTCACCACTCACTCACTCACTCAGTCACTCAGTCACTCACTCACTCACTCACTTACTCACTCAGTCACTCATTCACTCACCACTCACTCACTCACTCAGTCACTCAGTCACTCACTCAGTCACTCAGTCACTCACTCACTCACTCACCACTCACTCACTCACTCAGTCACTCAGTCACTCACTCAGTCACTCACTCACTCAGTCACTCACTCACTCAGTCACTCACTCACTCAGTCACTCACTCAGCCACTCACCCACTCAGTCACTCACTCACTCAGTCACTCACTCACTCAGTCACTCACCACTCACTCAGTCACTCAGTCACTCACTCACTCACTCACCACTCACTCACTCACTCACCACTCACTTACTCACTCAGTCACTCACTCACTCACTCACCCACTCACTCACTCACCACTCACCCACTCACCACTCACTCACTCACCACTCACTCACTCACCACTCACTTACTCACTCAGTCACTCACTCACTCACCCACTCACTCACTCACCACTCACTCACTCACTCACCCACTCACTCACTCACTCACCACTCACCCACTCACCACTCACTCACTCACTCACCACTCACTCACTCACTCACCACTCACCCACTCACTCAGTCACTCACTCACCACTCACTCACTCAGTCACTCACTCACTCACTCACCGCTCACTCACCACTCAGTCACTCACTCAGTCACTCACTCACTCACTCACCACTCACCCACTCACCACTCACTCACTCACCACTCACTCACTCACTCACCACTCAGTCACTCACTCAGTCACTCAGTCACTCACTCACTCACCCAGTCACTCACTCACTCACCACTCACTCACTCACTCACCACTCACTCACCACCCA